>NW_006408909.1:1159018-1169438 GCF_000296735.1 Chrysochloris asiatica
GGGGGGGAGCTACAAAGACAAGAAGTGACTGGCTTACAAGCTTTCAAGAGAGACCCTAGATCCAGAGGGCATGGAGGAAGGTAGAATTTCCACTGAGTTGTATCCAATCTGTCTGGGGAGGGCTGATGAAAGGAGATGCAGGTAGGTCACTTATGATACAATAGTGAATAATTGTTATCAGGACTGATTGTGAGGGTTGGAAATGTAAAGGAAGATGTTTTGTAGCAAAAGGAGGGGAGTGATTGACTTTGTAGTCTAGGAGCGGAGGTCCCTGGGACCATCAACAGAGAAGAGCAGAGAGCGGGACCTTACCCAGAGAAGCCATGATGCCAGAGATGGAGGCAGAGATGATGACGTGTAGAGATGGAGTGGCTGGGGACTTTAAACCCAGAGAGGGAGAGGAGATGTGTAGCTGACTACCGGGGGGCAGGCTTGCAGGGTATACGCTTTGGTTGGTTGATGATGCATGGAAGATGGTAACCATGACAATGAAATGATATACAATAGGATGAATGTAAAGTCCTCCCATGTAAACTATCACATAATTCACAATAAAACATTAAAACAACAACAACCTATTAGTAAAATACACTGAACTAAGAACTAGGTTTTTAATGTTTTTTTAATCCAAATATCAAATGATGAAGTATTTCCAAACTCTAAAACATTATTACTAATATAAACAGAAGAAAAAGGATTTATACCATTAATAAATAATGTAAGATAAATTTCAAAAAAAGAAAAAGAATTTTATACAGGAAGAAAGCAAAAAAGTCATAAGAAGACAAAAAAGAAGGAAAAGATCAAAATGGATGACAGAAGAGACACTGAAACTTGCTCTCCAGCATAAAGATGCTAAAGCAAATGAATGAAATGAGAAGGTACAAGAGCTGAACAGAAAGTTACAAAGGTTAGCTCGAGAAACAAAGTTGAATATTACAACAAAATGGGCAAAGATCTGGAGTCAGAAAACCAAAAAGGAAGAACACTCTCAGCATTTCTCAAGTTGAGGGAACTGAAGACAAGCCTCGACTTTTGTCATTGAAGGATTCTCTAGGCAAATTATTAAATGATGCAGAAAGCATTAAAAGAAGATGGAAGGAATACACAGAGTCACTGTACCAAAAGGAAATGATTTATGTTCAACCGTTTCAAGAGGTAGCATTTGATCAAGAGCCAATGATACTGAAGGAAGAAGTCCAAGTTGCATTGAAGGAATTGGCAAAGAACAAGGCACCAGGAATTGATGGAATCAAAACTGAAATCTTTCAAGAAAGTGAGGCGGCATTGGAGGCCCTCACTCATCTATGCCAAGAAATTTGGAAGATAGCTATGTGGCCAACCGATTGGAAAAGAACCCTATTTGTGCCCATTGCAAAGATAGGTGATCCAACGGAATGCGGAAATCATTGGACAATATCTTTAATAGCCCATGCGAGTAAAGTTTTACTAAAGGTAATACAGAAACAGCTGCAAGCATACATTGACAGAGAACTTCCAGAAGTTCAAGCCGGATTCAGAAGAGGATGTCGAGCAAGGGATATCATTGCTGACATCAGATGGATCTTGGCTGAAAGCAGAGAATACCAGAAAGATGTTTACCTGTGCTTTATTGACTATACTAAGGCCTTTGATTGTGTGGAACATGATCAGCTACGGACAACATTGCGAAGTATGAGTATTAGGGAACGCTTAATTGTGCTCATGCGGCATCTGGACCTGGACCAAAAGGCAGTTGTTCGAACAGAACATGAGAACACTGAATGGTTTAAAATTAAGAAAGTTGTGTGACAGGGTTGTATTCTTTTACCATACTTATTCAACCTGTATGCTGAGCAAATATTATGAGAAGCTGGGTTCTATGAAGAAAAATGTGGCATCAGGAGTGGAGGAAGACTCATTAACAACCTGTGATATGCAGATGATGCAACCTTGCTTGTTGAAAGTGAAGAGGACTTAAAATACTTACTGATGAAGATCAAAGAGCACAGCCTTCGATATGTATTAAATTTCAATGAAAAGAAAACAAAAATCCTCACCACTGGACCAATAAACAACATTCTTATCAATGGAGAAAAGATTGACGTTGTCAAGGGCTTCATTCTTCTTGGATCAACCATTAACACTCATGGTAGCAGCAGTCAAGAAATCAAACGACATATTGTATTAGGCAAATCTGCTGCACAAGACCTTTTTAAAATGCTGAATAGCAAATATGTCAACTTGAGGACTAAGGTGTGCCTGACCCAAACCATGGTATTTGCAATAACCTCATATGCAGGCGAAAGCTGGACAGTAAGTAAGACCATGGAAGAACTGATGCTTTTGAGTTATGGTGTTGGAGAAGAACATTGAAGGTACCAGGTACCATGTGCTGCCAAAAGAACAAACAGATCTGTGTTGGAAGAAGTGCAGCCAGAGTGCTCCTTGGAGGTCAGGATGTCCAAACTTCATCTCTCATACTTCAGACATATTGTCAGAAGGGACCAGTCACTGGAGAAGTTTGGTAAAGTGGAGGGTCAGAAAAAAAGAGGACAACCCCTAGTGAGATGGATTGGCCAAGTGGCAGCATCAATTGTGAGGTTGGCCCAGGACCGGGTAGTGTTTAATTCTGTTGCGCATAGAGTTGCTATGAGTGGGTATCGACTTGATGGCACCTAACAACAATCCCTGCTCTATCAGAACCAAGGGTCATTATTCCGTCTTGTTATTACAAAATCTGTTTCCCATGGTCCCAGGAGGTTCTCTTTATTCCCAATTGTGTATTTTCCTCTTCTAACCTATGAATACAAGTGACCAATAAACTGCTGCCACTCTCATCTTTCCAGCATTGGGTGTCCCATAACCTTAGGGCAAGAATTCCTCCCTCACTAATGAGGTGTAGAGGCAGTGAATATAATGGAAGGCCATGTTCATTCTAACTCAAAACTCAGCCCTGGACCCAAGTTGTTGTTGTTAAGTGCCATCAAGTCAGTTCTGGCTCATAGCAAACCTGTATAAGGTTTCCGAGGAGTGGTTGGTAAGCTTGAACCACAGACCTTGTGGTTCAAACTGACCTTGCAGTCCAGTGCATTAACTTGAGAGCCACACCAGGACTCCTTGGGATCACCTTAATCAGTGGAAGGAGGTCATGATGTTTTAGTCAATCCTTTCCAGGTTGTAGAGCCATCCCCCCTTCCATCTCTGCTCTGCACCTTTCATGCAGCACCCTGAAGTTAAAGAATAACTTTACTAAAAGCAACCTGAACAGCCATCAATGCCTCAGATGTCCTCAATGACATTGTCAGTCCCACTTCTAAAATGGGGACAATTTGGAAGACTGACAGGACCAGACCTCAGGTCTCCACCAGTTCTTTTACCTGCTGAAAACACACTCAAGTCTTGTATGTAACGGGATTGAACCAAGAAGAAAGAATGCAGTGTTGAATGAATGTTGGTCTCCACTTGTCCCCAGCAAGCCAGTCCTGAAGTTTTTCTTAGTCAAGTCATAGAGAACAGAAAGAAAGCTGGCAAGGTGAGAAATCAAAACATACAAAACTTTGATATCTTACTGTGAGAATACTGTTGTTGTCCTTGCCAGTTATTGTCAAGTCAACTCCAACTCATGGTGACCTTATGCATAATGGAACACAAGGTTGGCTGGTTTTGAGCCATCTTCAAGATCTGGTATGTTTGGGTCCATTGTTGTGACTATGGTGTCAATCCATCTCATGGAAGGTTTTCCCTCATTTCCATGAAACCCTTTATTTGTCAAACATGATGTGGATAAAAACACCAAATATCATGGCAGAGATACAATTAATTGAAGGCAACCATTGGTGTGGTTTGACAGAGTGAATGTCATGGTTCCCAGATCTCCTTGGGCTATGAACTTGCAGATTGACAGGGAAATACACCTGAAGGCCATCTCAAGATAAAAGGGACCTCAAGAAGTGTTCACCTCTCTGAGTCCATAACTCATCTATGACAGATGTTGAGCTTCAAAGCCATACATGGAAATGAGATGAAAGGACAACAGATGTTGGACAAATCTTCCTGTTGGTAATATTGTACATCTAAAGGCAGTTCCTCTGAACCATGGCAGTGCACTAATTTCATTGATACCAGGCTCAGATATGCAACAATAGAACCCTTTTCATGTTCTACTGCTGTTGTCACATCCCTCATATACTCCAATTAGGGTTTTATAGTAGCTTCTGGATTAACACTGGTTCTCACTCTCTTGGGATAAATCCTAGGTTTCTCTTTTCTTGGATTCTCCACTCTGGCTGGGGTCAGAGAGTGAAAAATCACCAAGCTAACAACTCAGCTTGCATTTCTGTGTCTCTAGGCTCCTCCCCATCAATACAGCAAAGATTTCATCTCCTTGGGAGGGGCAGAAGGGGAGAGGTCCTGTGTCCCATCTTCTGCCCCGGTGGCCCTAGAGCAGACACTATGAGCTCCTCCAGGACTCAGAACTCAGAACTCTTTCCTGCTTTTGGCCAACATTAGCTCTGGTAAATGCAAAGCTTGGCTATCTAATTGGGCACCCGGAAGGTTATGTAAGATTGCTGATGGTTGGAAAGGATGAACACCCACCCTCTCTTCCAGCCAAGACTCAGTATCTCTGTAGAGACTGCACACAAGGGAGTTTCAGACCATAAAATTACCAAGAATGGAAAGCACATTAGGAAATATTTCCAAATATTGTATATCCTGCTTTTCTATGCATTGAGAAATTCAGTACAAAGAAAGAGAAAGTAACCAAGCATGGCTGTATCCTGTGGACACTGATGATTCATGTGGGTTCTTCTCTGCCTGGGGCTTCATAATTTATTACCCTTTCTCACAGACCTACTGGAATAAACTGGCTGTAATTGTGCCTCATACTTCACAGGTGAGAAAAGCACTCCTTGCCTGCTAATGGGGCAGGACATGTTCAGCCCTGTCTGTTTCCTGCCTTGTGCCTTAGCACATTGCCAGTAAGTACTGGGGTACCATGTGGCCCCATCTCTGTTAAGGAGTACATCAAGGAGCACATTCTTGCTGCAAAGATAGGCCCCATTGTCACACATGCCTCTGGGAGAATGTGACAGAGGGACAGAGCCTCATTTCTCAAATGCTCCTTTACTCATTATGTGGCCCTGACCCCAGTCCCATGTCCTCCACCCAAGCCTTCTGAATCGCCTGCTCTGGGCCCACGTGCTCTTATTGCTGGGTGTGTAGACTCATGGAGGAGCTCTTGCACGTCCCTTCTCTATTTGGTTCTTCTCTCTCTCCATCCTGTTCTCTGTTGAAGCTCTGGGACCTAGCCCACCTTCCCTGGGAATGGACAACCCATGACACATCTAACTGTTTTATGGAAACATTGATCTGGTAAATTTGTCAGCCCATCTCTCTGTGATGCTCTAGGGACACTGTAAGTGCCGAAGGCTTCACATGTAATAGGAAAAAGCTAGAATTGGGCCATTTAGACATTGGCCAGCCGCCACCTCATTGTTCACGCTTCAGCTCCCGACTTCCTTTGGCTCTGAATGAGTAGAGGTTGTTGAAGTCTGTTTACCCCATCAGAGTTCAAATGGCTTGAATGAGTCATATTCCGGCCACATCCTTCTTGATACATTTACCAAATATCCACTGTTTCACTCCCAGAGGCCAAGAAATCTTCATCTGCTCCGAACATACAATCAAAAATACATCCAAACTGAAAGGAACTTATGACTCAGCAGAATCCCCTAGTGTTACTCATCAGCCTCAGGGAAATCTGGTCAGGATTTTTCTGGCTCAACATTCCTTTCTTAATTTATCCAACAAATATTTGCCAAGTTCCTACTACGTACTAGGCACTGTGAAGAGTGGCTTATAATGATGACCAAAGTCACAGTCTCCATGCTCATGAACTCACTGTATAATGAGGGAAGAAGCTGAACAGTCTTAACAGTGACCAAGCTTTAGTAAGGCCAGAGTTGGGAGTAGGGTGAAGCACGTTGTTGTTGTCGCTGTTGTTGTTAGGTGTCATCAAGTCGGTACCGACTCATAGCAACCTTATGCACAGCAGAACGAAACACTGTCCTATCCTGGGCCAACCTCACCACTGTTGCCACGCTTGAGTCCATTGATGCTACCACTTGGCTACTCCATCTCGTTGGGAGTCTTCCTCTGTTTCTCTGACCCTCCACTTTACCAAACATGATATCCTTCTCCATCAATGAGAGGCATCCAAAATCTAAGAAGACATTCATTATCATGTGCTGATCCTGTGCTTACATCATCCTCAGAGAAAGCACCTCTTTAAATCATGGTTTGCTTGTGGCTGGCAGCTTTTGCTCAAAAGTATGTTTGTGAGATTCCTCCCTGTTGTAGCATATTGTTGTCATTAAGTGCTGTTGAATCAATTCCAACCCATAGTGACCCTGTATAGGGTTTCCAAGGAGCAGCTGGTGAGCTTGAACCACCAACTTTGCAGTCTGACACATTAGCCCACAGCGCCCCACCAGGGTAGCAGTAGTTAACAACAACAACAACAATAACAAGGTTGTCGAGTCAGTTCTGAGTCATAGCGATCCTGTATAGGGTTTCTAAGGAGCGGCTGGTGAGTTTGAACTGCTGACCATGGGGTTCAAACCGACCTTGCAGTCCAGCGCATTAACCCGCAGAGCCAGGACTCTGCTCCTGTATAATCTTCCATTATGTAGATACACTGTTGGTGCTGCTGTTGTTAGTTATCATTGAGTTGGCTCTAATTCATGGTGACTTTATGTGTATCCAAACCAAACATTGCCCAGTTCTGCTTCACCTTCACAATCATTCATATGTTTGAACCCATTGTGGGAGTCCCATGCCAATCCAGAAAAACATTGCGTGAAAAGTCTTATACTTGTCTTTGGGTAAACAGGTATAGATATTTCTGTGGGGCACACACTAAGGAGTGACATTGCTGGGTCACTGGTCATGAAAATGTTTAAAGTTCAGTAGCAAGTGAGAGTTTTCCGAAGTGGTTGTAACAATCTATACTTCCACTAGCAATGTGTGAGAGTTCTAGTTTTTATGTCCTTGTCAACACTTGAAATTGTCCATGTTTTTCATTCTGACCTTTTTTGGTGGGATGTGGAAGTATCTCATGATATAATTTGCATTTCCTTGAGCTGTATTGGGTATTCTTTGCTGTGATGTAAGTCTTCTGTCCATATATCTTTTGGGTTGCTTACTTTATTCTTATTGATTTGTAAAAGTTATTTCTATATTCTTTATACAAACCCTTGTGGATACTGTTATGTGATGCAGACTGTTAGGCATCGCTCACTCTATGATGTGATTTTTCACACTCTTAACAATGTCCTTTGGTAAACGTGTTATTTTTTAAGCTGAATGGTTTTGGTTTTTCCCCAGTATGTTTAAGATAGCATGATTGTCATACATATTTTTAAGCAAATAAGGTATTATACTTTTTATTTTTTATTTTTTTGCCAACCTAACTCTCTCTCCAGACTCCTGGTATGGCATTGTAGGATAAGCATTGGACTGTGAATCACAAGGTCAACAGTTCAAACCTACCAGTTGTTCCTTGGAAACCCTAAACAGGGTCGCTATGAGTCAGAACTGACTCAACAGCACTTCAAAACAACAACCCTCCGCCCCCCTCCCTCCCCCCCAGGGTACTTTTATAAACACACTATGGTAATTTTCTTATAACAGCCTGCAAAAAAAAAAAAAAAAAAATTTAAAAAATAGCATGGCATGCTTACAAAAATACCTTGGAGGGAGGGCACAGTTGGCAAAAAAAAGCATAACATTCACATTATTTGCATGAAATTATAGTATATATTTCCTAAATCTTAACTATTTTCCTTTTGCCTTTAGGTCAAATGTTCATCTGGAATTGGTGTTTTAGTATGTCAGGATTTTTTTTTTTTTCCCCTTCTGGATAGACATTTGCTATGGATTGAATTGTGTCCACAAAATATGTGTTGGAATCCTAGCCCCTATGCCTGTGGAAATGAGCCTTGGTAATACAATGGTTTAGCGCTTGGCTGTTAACCCAAAGGTTGGCAGTTTGAACCCATCAGCAGCTCCATGGGAGAAAGACTTGTTTTCATAAAGACTGCAGCCAAGAAAAGTCCATGGGACAGTTTCACTCTGTCATATGGGGTCGCTGGGTCAAAAATGGACATGACAGCACTTAATAACAACAAATCTGGTGTAGCGCTGTATGATAAGCACTGGACCAGAAGGTCAGTTTGAACTGTAAGGCCAGCAGTTCAAACTCATTAGTGCTCCTTGTAAACCCTATACAGGGTCACTATGAGTTGCAACTGACTCCAAAGCACTTAACAACAGTAACACCCATGGATATAAACCTATCCGAAAACAAGACTTTCCCCCTTAAGTTAATGAGGTCTTGTCAGTGTTTCATGTGTCCTAAATCTAATCACTTTTGAATTATAAGGAGCAGCATAGACTCAGAGACTAGTACAAATGGGGAAGACAGAGGTTAAATGAAGATCACCTAAGAATCGTGGAATGCCAGGGCTACTAGAAGCTGAAAGAACCAAGGAAAGAGTTTCTGCTAGAGCCATGTCCTAAATTTGGACTTCTAGCCGGTTGAATAAATTTTTGTTCTTTAAAGCCACCTACTTTTGGTATTTCTGTTACAACAGCATTATGTGACTAAGACAATAGCCAATTCAGCACCATGTTTGGAAAAAAAAACTTTTTCCCCACAACTCTGCCAAGTCATGCTTACAACGCATCAGGCTGCTTTGATATTTGTGTAGCTACACCAGATTTGCTTTTGGTTAGTGTCTGCATTATTTATTTTTACATCCCTTTACTTTCAACCTTTCTGTATTTATTTATCACCTGTAAGCAGGATGCCACTGAATTTTGTTTGCTTTTTGAACCAATATGACAATCTTTAACTCTAGCAGAGTACTTTATCCATTTTTTATGAATGTAATTCTAATATATACATTTGAGGTCACAACTATCCTTTTATTATCTGTTTCCTGTTAGTCCCACACATTCTTGGTTTCCTTTTCTTTTCTTCATTATCCTCTTTTTGTATTTACAAGCTATCTTCTTTTCCATGTATTAAAACCAAATCCAACTAGTTGCCAACGAGTTAATTCTGACACATGATGACACATACCTGTCAGAGTAGAACTATGCACCATAGGTTTCTTTGGACTGAGTTTTTGGAAGTAGATCTCCAGGTCTTCCTTCCCAAACTCCTCTGGTTGGAGTCAAACATCCAACTTTTCACTTAGCAGCGATTGTATTGACTAGTTTCTTCACCCAAGGACTCTTCTCCCTTTTTTTTTTTTTTAACATTCTTTTATTGTTCTATTAGTGATTACTTCAGAAATACAAATATTATCTTTGGCTTATAAGAGTCTAGGAGAAGCTATGACTTTTATTACTTTATGATGAGTGCAAGGACCTTTGAATTCTTTAATTTAATTTACTCTCTGTGATAGAATAATTTCCCAAAGATGCCCATATCTTAATCCCCAGAACCTGTAAATTTGTTGTGTTACATGAAAGAAGGGATGTTGCTGATGTGATGAAGGTTGTGGACCTTAAGATACAGTCCTGATTATTTGGCTTGGCCAAATCTAATCACCTGAGGTCTTAGAGAGAACTTTCTTTGGCTAGAGTTAGAGAGATAAGTAGGATGAGGAAGGCAATGGAGATTCAAAGTGTAAGAAGGACTATATTTGTTATTGCTTGTTTGAAGAAGGAGGCAATGGGACAAACAATGAGGACAATCTTAAAAAGCTAAGAGTGGCCACTAGATGACAACCAACTATGAAACAAAGACGTAAGTTCTGTTTCAAGGGCTTAGCTTGGCCAACACTGTAACATTCTTTATAAGACCCTAAGTAGAGAACCTAGTTAAGCTTACCATCTAAACTTCTGACTACAGAAATTGTGGGATCATAAATATTTGTGGCTTTAGGACACCAAGGTGTATGGTAATTTGCTATGACAGCAATTGTTGCTGTTGTTAGATGCCATTGAGTTGGTTCCAACTCATAATGACTCCACACAACGTAATGAAACATTGCCCATTCCTGCTCCATTCTCACAATTGTTATGTTTGAGCCCATTGTTGCTGCTACTGTGTAAATCCATCTTGTTGGGAGGGTCTTCTTCTTTTTCATTGGCACTCCACTTTACCAAGCATGATGTCCTTCTCCAGGGACTGGTCCCTCCTGACAACATGTTCAAAAAACAAAAGATGAAGGCTCACCATCCTCAATTGTAAGGAGCATTCTGACCACACTTCTACCAAGAAAGATTTGTTTGTTCTTCTGGAAGTCCATGGTACTTTCAATATTCTTCGCCAACACCATAATCCAAATGCAGCAATTCTTCTGCAGTCTTCCTTATTAATTGTTCAATTTTCACATGCATATGAGGTTATTGAAAATACCATGGC
>NW_006408909.1:1171741-1172288 GCF_000296735.1 Chrysochloris asiatica
TACTTTGAATAATAACAATGAATTTGCAAAATACCTCATGACAAGGAAGGCATTATGCTCTGAGTGAAATCAGTCAATCACAAAAGGACAAGTATTCTATGAGACCACTATTGTAAAAAGCCAAGAAAAGGTTTTCATAGTAAAAAGAAACATTAGGTGATAGTTACCAGGAGTGGGAAGAAAGGGAGAATTAGTCACTGGTCATAGTGTAGACACCAGTATTCCTGGTGTGGTGTTGTAGAATAAGAATTGAACTGCTAACCACAAGTCCAATAGTTCAACCCAGCAATCACTCCTTGGAAACCCTATACAGGTTGCCTCTGAGTCTGAACCAACTTGATGGCACTTAGCAAAAATATAGGGTAGATATGGGTGACAAGGAAGGCCATTAAAATATATATATAGAAGAAAAAAATTACTTGCTTGTGATATTAATTATATTGTTCAATACTTTCTGCATTCTGTTGGGTCATCTTTCTTTAGAATGGGTGCAAAAATGGATGTCTTACAGTAGGTTGGTCAGATAACTGCCTTCCAAATTTCTTGA
>NW_006408909.1:1178248-1195952 GCF_000296735.1 Chrysochloris asiatica
ATGATGATGTGGAACGATGGAGCAGCTGGGGACTTTAGATTCAGAGAGGGAGAGGGACTGTGTGCTGAAGACTCGGGGGTGAGGGGAGAGGTGTATCGGACAGTCTTGCAGGGTATACCCTTTGGGTGGTTGATGATGCATGGAGGGGATTGTAATCATGGCAATGAAATGATATACGATAGAATGAATGTAAAACTAATGTTCTCCCATGTAAACTATCATATAATTCACAATAAAACATTAAAAAAACATAAGCAGCAATATTATTAATTTACAGTTCAAAGAATCACAAAATATTCTTAAGTCCATGCTGATTAAAATAATAATTGCAGTATATAAATAGAATAGACAACTATTCCCATAGTGAAATTCCAATTAATAGATATGAATTAATAGAATAATTAAGAAAAATAGAAAGCCGTTATTATAGCAGGTGATAATAACCACTGCAATCAAGACCCACAGATACATTATAAAAGTAGAGGCAACATTTTTAATGAGAAACAGAATATTTGTTTAGCCTCAAAGTATTAATTATTATAGTGGTTTTAATGTTGTTGTTAAGTGCCATCGAGTTTCTTCTGACCCATAGTGACCCTCTATAGGGTTTCTGAGGAGCTGCTGGGGATCTTGAACCAGTGACCTTTCAGATCAAACCAACTTTGCAGTCCAGTTCATTAACCCACAGTGCCACACCAAGACTTCAGTTTTTAACATTAGTGCACAATTCTTTTATTGTCTTCCCTTCAGTAGATAGAGTTTAATAAACTGGTTTGTCCCTGAGTGTGGAATGGACTTAGTTAATAGAGTATGGAAAAGGAAAACGGTAACTTTATGTTGGCGAAATCTGAAGGCATTACTTCAATATCAGCACAATAACTCATGATGGTATTATGTGCTCCCTGGTACAATGTGATATGAAAAGCATATCACTTCGGTGATGTTCTTTATAAATATTCAAAACTTTAGTCATGAGAAAACGTCAGACAAACTCAAATTGAGATATATTTCATATAATACTTCTTCAAATGCGACAAAGATGTGAAGACAAGGGAAAACTGAGGGACTACCACAGATAAGAGACTAAGGAGACATGAGAACCAAACACAATGTGTTATCCTGGAATGGACATTAGTGAAAACGTAATGACATCCTAATAGAGTCTATAATTTAGTTAACAGTATTTTACCAGGGATAGTTTCTTAGTTTTGATCTTTATGCCATTGTTATGTAAGATATTAACATTAGGAGAAGCTGGGTTAAAAGTTTACAGAAACTCTTGGCATTATTTTTTAAACCAGTGTTGTTGTTAATTGCCATTGAGTCAGTTCTGACTCATAGCGACCCTGTAGAGGGTTCCTGAGAAGCGGCTGGTGAATTCAATTTGAATTCAAATGAATCTTGTGGCCCAGTGCTTATCATACAGCACCTCACCAAGACTCCACTATTCTAAATTCTTGAGATCATTTAAGCATATTTAAGCTACACATAAGTTTAAAGTCTAAAATTATCTCAAGAATAAAAATTTAAATAAGAAAATTTGAATGTCAGGAAATCCTTGGTTGGAAATTATTTTCTTTCAACACTTTAAAAGATCTCATTCCATTGTTTTTTGACATCCATTGTTTCCTGGAAAAAATTAGCTACCAGTTTTACTGTTTTCTTTTGAATAGAATTGCTTTTATCCCCCTGCTTTTAAGATTTTATCTGGTTTTAGCAGTTTGGTTATGATGTGTATTTTAATTCATATTTACCCAGATCTTGTTTGAGCTTGCTCACATGCTGGAATCAACTGACTTGTGACTCAATGCCACTACACACATACCCCATTCTCCATCAGGTTAGCTTGGGCATGAGCTAATGAACACACACCCCTATCCTCCATCAAGCTAGCTTGGGCATGGCCCAATAGTAGCATTAAAGGAAACAGTGTGAACAATTGCAGTGGCAAACATGCTCTTTAAGGTTCTGTTTGTGTCTTGCTTGTTAACATCCCCTTGGCCAAAGTTAGCAAAGTGAGTCATATGATCAGAACCAATGTCAGAGTGGGAGGGACTGACAAATAAATGGCAAAATCATCGATTCAGGTAAGCTGTGAGTGGGCCATCACTTCAATCTACACACCGGCTCACAGTCAGTGAAAGCCCCGTCTATTCTGCTCACTGTCAGCTGAGGGGACTCAAAGGATAGATGAATACTAAACATTTGTGTGCAGGAGAGGCTCTGAACCCTGTATCCTTGCATAACCCCATGAAGTAGGTATTTTTGAACACCTCCACTTTATAGAGAGATTAGGTCATCTGATTATAACACACACCAGTTTGGAACAGAGCCAGGATCTGACCCTGACAGCCTGGGTCCAGAGTTGCTTTCATTCTCCCAGGCAATTAGCACTCCTGTTCTCAGAGCCAACTCTAGGGGGTGGTTAAAAGCCCTGTGCAGGTACATGTCCAGTTTGGTAAATTAAGTTGTCATCCCTCACTTCATCAAACTTAGGGTGGTACAATGTCCCTCACTGGCAGCAGAGTGCAGACCCTGGGTAGTTCTTTTGGTCCTCTCCAATCCCCACTTAAAGAATCTTCTCCAGAGTTGGCTATGAGAGCTATGGAGCTGCAGAGCTCATGGCCTGAGAGGAAGGGTCTGCAAAGGGATTAGACTCCTTTGGTCATGTGTGCTCATTGCCCACCCCCTCCCCCAGCTTGGCCTGGAAGCCCTCTGGTACTGGATTTGGCAGTAAAACAATCTCCATAGTCTTCCTGATAGTTGAGCATAAGGAAGAACCCAGAGGGCTGAGTAATGACTGAGTGGCCTGCGTTTTGGAAGCTGAAGCCAGAGAAGCTTCCTGAGATCCAGGGTAGTGAGCCACAGTCAGTGCTTCAGGGGGTCTGGCTCCTCCATAGGGTGGATGGCATCTCTGCCCCCGAGCACCCATGTACTGTGCCCCTTGTTCCATTACAGGCTCCTGCTTCTCTACTGAGGGTCCAAATCACGATGGGTTACTCAAGCTCCTTGGTACATTGAGCCAAATTGACTTTAGGTGGGAAAGGGGGCTGAGGAATTTGAGGAATCCAAGGGGAAAGACATTGCAAGCTGGAGGTAGGCCCCTCAAACCCAAGCAGAAATGGATCCTGGAGAATACATGTGGGCCACCATGAAGCCCCAGGCCTTGTCCAGAGCAGAAGGGATCACTGGAAGTCAGCACCATCAATAAGACCAATACACCCCATGCCATGAGCTCTGTGGGAGGGAAAAGCTCAGTTGGATAACAAGCAACTCAATCCAGACAAGGAAGGCTCCTCCAGCTTTCTGTGGAAGCTGTCTATACAGTCTTCCCACTGCCTTGTTACCACACAGAAGCCCAACTCACAGCCCATCTGGTCTTGAGCCATAAGCACTGAAACCAGAGACCCCACACCCCTAGGCAAAAAGCCCAGTGGTGAACTATGCTGAGGAAGCCTCAAGTACATCAACTAATTATGGAGTTTTTCTTTCCCACACTTTCTGCCTCCTCAAATTACTTTTTTTTTTTTTTTTTAAATGAGAAGATTACATTGCAGCTCTCCCACTGCCCCACATGTGGCACATGTCCTCTGTTGTTCCTGCACCTTTAGGCGACATCATCCACAGGCTGGAACTTCCACTTTTAGAAGCGTTTTCTTTGGTTCATATCCATCTTGCCACGAATGAAGCTCTCATTTCTACGAAAAAGCCTCTATGCATCTTAGATTATTTGGAATCATTAATAACTACTGACATCAACATTAGTTCCTGGCTCTTAAGACTGGAAGGGGAGTTAGGGATGGAGACATCAGCAGTGACTGTAGGAGGAAGAAGAACTCCAAGGAGTTCTCCAGGACCAGACACAGATAATTTTTTTCCTTCTTCAATATTTCTTTCAAGGAAAAAAGAATTGGCTGAAGAACATTGGTATGTGCGTGTAAAATATTCATATCTGCAGGCACATTTGTTACAGAAAAGCAATGTATCTTTTTCTCTGTAGACCTTGGCAACCAACTGTTGGAATGGTTTGTGTTTTCCATTCCCCTATTACCTTATCTTGGCATGGGGGCAGGAGACACATCCTGCAATTGTATGGTGAGCTTATTGTTTTAAAGGCTTACCTTACACCCCACATATTGTGGAAGTGGATGCCAGTCAGCTGGGGGCCTCTGGGCTCCTTTTCCTATTACAGAACCCCACACTCAGGAGCAAGTGGGAATGTTTGGTTACAAATGATTTCTGTATCTATCTGTGTATGGGAGACTGAGGAGGGAGCACATTTGGGGAGAGCGTGAGAGGGAAGTTCTGTTACAAAGATATCCAGCTGATTGTGGGAACTGCACAGTGATGTCACTAGGGTTGATATCACCTGTGAGATAACTTATGGTGTCACCCTCTCTGCCCCATGGACCTCCTCATACCTGACAATACAGAATCCTTAATAATGTTTATTATTAATTTTAATCATAGAATTATATGTGATGAATACAGTTATACATTTTAAAATGTAATATTTCTTAAATTATATGAATGTTGTTGTTAAGTGCCATGGAGTCCGTTCCAACTCATAGTGACCTTATATGGGATTTCCAATGAGATATTGGTGGGTTTGAACTGCCAACCTTATGTTTAAGAGCTAGAGAGAGGGTGGCACAGATGCAAGAGGACAGATCAGAAGGCAGATTAGGAAAACTCTACTCCACCAGTCTCTTGTCTCATGAAGGAGGGAGTAATGTCATTGGGCAAGGATGTTGGAAGTTTCAAGGGTAGATGTGTGAGGAGGATACGTTGCTTTGGATGCTATCTCTGACAGATTACAGGTACCCACAGCCTTGGAAATTCTTCTGGTGGGAGCACTGTACCAATGGAGCCATTTGCCTGGTCTAATCTTCTCTCTGGTAGTGTAGTGGTTATGAATCGGGCTACTAACCTCAAGGTCGGCAGTTTAAAACTACCAGCCGTTCCATGGGGAAAAGATGAGGCTTAAAAGCTCATGTAAAGACTTACAGTCTTGGAAACCCTGTGCAGGGTCACTATGAGTTGGAAACGACTCCACAGTACTTAACAACAACAACAACAACAACAACCTTCCCTGAGGGGTTCTAGAAACTAAACCGGAAGACTCAGTGCATGGATTAAATATCCAGAAACAATGACCACAAATCTTCTTGCCCAGGCTAGGAAGAGACCACGTAAAATGAAATTCACATAGTTTCTTTCTGCCTATTTTCAAACATAAGGCAGACAAAGAGTTTCTGCCTCCAGCATGTTGGGCATTATATTGTCATGGAGGGAGTTCCACTTGGCTCTCAGAACTAAGACTTAGGGCCAATTCTGCAGTCCAGTCCTCCAGGGCTAGACTGAGTGGCTAAGTTGGGACTCTTGGGAGGTTCAGGCTAATACTCTGCTGCTCTTTATCCTCTTGCCCCTGGTAGTGATGAATCTGGGCCCTTCCTAATAGCATGAATTCTGTCCCCAAAAGATATGTCAACATCCTGACCCTTGCACATGTGAATGTAACCCTGTTAGGAAATAAAGATTTTCTTTAGTTTTATTAATGAGGTCATACTGGAGTAGGGTGAGTCCTAAACCTAATCCCTCCTGAGTGGGATTTGGGCACAGGGAAACAGGCCATGTGAGACCCTACCTATGAAGCAAGGAACACCCAGGATTACTGAGAAGGAAGACTCGCTAATGCCAACACTGTGACTTCTAGCCTCCCAAACTGTGAGACAATACACTCCTGTTCTTTCAATCCACTCACTTGTGGGATTTTTTTTGTGTGGCGTCCTCAGGTGAGTAAGACAACCAAAGGACAGCTGCAGCAGAGAAAGCATGGAGCAAAGAGAAACAAGATGTCTGGAGCTTCTAGCTCTTCTTGAGACAACCCAGTGTTGTCTCTTAGAGCTGTGTAGTTGAGACTGTGGGTGTCAGATCCCCTAAAGTCAGATCCCTCCAGAGTCCCTCCCTAGAAATAGCCACCAGGTCATACTACTTCCTGGGGTAACCATGCTCAGTGACTGGTCAGTGGGGGGGTGTATAAGAACTTGGACCCCTTGTTCCAACTGAAGCCACTCAAGAGGGCACCTCAGCTCCCTGAGGGGACGACTGATGCCATGAACCTCTGGGGAATTAACCTGATCCAGTCTTATATCTTTCTTAAAACACAGAAGTGACATTGTACACACCCAGGACCCCACCCTGGGAATCTCCTCAAATTTGAGTAAAATTTCCCTGATTTCTGTGTTCAGCCCCTCATTTTATAGGTGAGAAATGGAAAAGATTTCAGTAGAGTCCACCCTGGGCCTGACAACCAGGATCTACTAGCAGAACTCAATCATCAAGAGTAGGGACTTGCCTGGTTCTGAAGAGGTCCAGGCACAGAGCAGGAAACATCCTAAGACTGATTTCTGACTACCCCCTCTCCCCTTGCTCCCCACCCACGTCTAACCTTGAGGCCCATTAGGGTACAGAAAGGAGGAGGAATGTTTTTCTTCTCTCCATGAATCAGGAATACTTGGTTTATTATTGTAGTCTTTCTTTGACATTTTTTGGAGCTGAAGCTTATTTGTTAAAGGAAAACAAAATTTAAAACATTTGCTTTGTAACAAAATAAAAGCCACATTCTGGTGAGTGTACAATGTGCTCTGCATTCAGGGAAACATTGAACAGCAAACCCAAATCCTCACCCTGAAGATGGGGAGGTAAGCAAGACTGTATTCCTTGCTATTCTTCCTGTAAAGATATGAAAGAGAAAAACAAACAAATAAAAAACAACCAAAAGCCTCTTACTGAAAATTTAAACAAAACTACATTTGATACCAAGCTAATTGCAATAGAAAACGAGCAGGAGTGGCAATATTAATCTCTGATAAAATAAACTTTAAGGCAAAAACCAGTATAAGAGATAAAGATGGACATTATCTCATGATTAAAGGGTCAATTTAACAAGAAGACACAACCATAATAAATATCTATGCTCTCAATGAAAGAGCTCCAAAATATATAAAGCAAACTGTAGTAGATGTGAAAAAAGAAATAGACAAATCTACAATAATAGTGGGAGATTTTAATATATCACTTTCATAAAAGGATAGAACAACCAGAAAGAAACTCGACAAAGATTCAGAGGAACTGAACAACACAATCAGCCAACTGGATCTTATAGATGTATACAGAGCATTCAACTCAACAACAGCCCAATACACATTCTTTTCCAGTTCACATGGAACATTTCCCAAAATTGACCATGTGTTAGGCCACAAAACAAGCCTCCATGAATTTACAAACATTAAATACTACAAAGTCTCTTCTCAGATAACAATGCTATAAAATTAGAAATTAACAATAAGAAGATGGAATAAAGTCAAATGCATGGAAATTGAATAATATCCTGCTTTAAAGCTACTGGGTAGTAGAAGAAATAAAACATGAATTCACAAAATTGCTAGAAACAAATGAAAATGAAAACACAACATACTAAAATCTTTGGGACACGGCAAAAGCAGGGCTGAGATGACAATTTATTTCAATAAACGCACAAAACCAAAAAGAAGAGAGAACCAAATTCAACACATTAACACATCTCCATAATTAGAAAACAGTCTAGCAAAGTAAACCTTCCATTAACAAAAGAAAGGAAATAATAAAAATTAGAGCAAAAATAAGCAAGATACAAAACAGAAAAACTATAGAAAGAATCAATAGGACAAGAAGCTGGTTCTTTGAAAGGATTAATAAAATCAACAGAGCATTGACAAACCTAACAAAAGAACAGAGGGAGAAGACACAAAAAGCACACATAAAAAAACCACATAAGTAATGTCACAACACAACCAATAGATATAAAAAGGATAATAACAGAATATTATGAAGAGATATAGTCCAATAAATTTGAAAATCTAGAGGCTATGGATACATTTTTCGAAAATGCACGACCTTCCTAAACTTGCACAGAGTGAAGTAGAAAACTTAAACAGACCTATAACAAAGGAGCTCTGGTAGCGAAGTGGTTACGAATCGGGCTGCAAACCTCAAGGTCAGCAGTTCAAAACTACCAGCTGTTCCGTGGGAGAAAGATGAGGCTTTCTGCTCCCGTAAAGATTTACAGCCTTGGAAACCCAGTACAGGGTCGCTATGAGTCAGAACCGACTCTACGGCACACAACAACAACAACAACATAACAAAGGAAGAAATTGACCAGGTCATCAAAAAATTCCCAACCAAAAAAAGTCCAGGTCCAGATGACTTCACTGGTGAGTTTTATCAAACATTCAGGGAAGAGTTGTCACCAATTCTACTCAAATTATTCAAGAATATAGAATAGGATGGAAAACTTCCTAATACATTCTATGAAGTAAGCATAACCCTCATACCAAAACCAGGGAAGGACAGTACTAAGAAAGAAAATTATAGACAAATATCCCTCATGAACATAAATGTAATCATTTTCAACAAAATCCTAGCCAACAGAATTTAACAACACATCAAAAAAACTTAAGTTTGAAACCTGGAGTCAGAAAACCAAAAGGGAAGAACATGCTCAGTGTTTCTCAAGCTGAAAGAACTGAGGAGAAAATTCAAGCCTAGACTTGAGCTCTGGTAGCGTAGTGGTTACGAATCGGGCTGTGAACCACAAGGTCAGCAGTTCGAAACTACCAGCAGCTCCGCAGGAGAAAGATGAGGCTTTCTGCTCCTGTAAAGATTTATAGCCTCGGAAACCCTGTGTAGGGTCGCTATGAGTCGGAACTGACTCCACAGCACAAAAACAACAACAACAAACAGACTTGAAATATCAAAGGATTCTATGGGAAACAAAATCCTGGTGTGGTGCTGTGGGATAAAGCACTGGACCTTACAGTGAGTTTGAACCACAAACTTGGCAGTTCCAACTCACCAGCCGCTCCTTGGAAATTCTATATAGGGTCTCTATGAGTTGGAACCAACTTGACGGCACTTAATAACAATAACAATGGGAAACATATTGAATGATGCAGAAAGTATTAAAAGAAGATGGAAGGAATACACAGAGTCAGTGTACCAAAAAGAAATAGTCTATGTTCAAACATTTCAAGAGGTAGCATATGATCAAGAGCCAATGATCCTGAAGGAAGAAGTCCAAGGTACACTGAAGGCATTGGCAAAGAACAAGGCTCCAGAAATTGATGGAATAAAAATTGAAATTTTTCAAAAAACTGATGCAGCCCTGGAGGCACTCACTCATCTAGGCCAAGAAATTTGGAAGACAGCTACTTGTCCAACTGATTGGAAGAGATCCATATGTGTGTCCGTTCTAAAGAGAGATGGCCCAATGGAATGCAGATATCATCAGACAATATCATTAATAGTGCATCCAAGTAAAAGTTTGCTAAAGACATTTAAAGAATGACTGCAACAGTACGTTTGCAAAGAACTGCCACGGGTTCAAGCTGGATTCAGATGATGACATGGAATGAAAGATATCATTGATGATGTCAAATGGATCTTGGCTGAAAGCAGAGAATACCAGAAAGATGTTTATCTGTGCTTTAATGACTACACAAAAGTTTTCAATTGTGTGGATTATGACAAGATATGGACAACATTACTGAGAATGAATATTCCAGAACACTTAATTTTGTTCATGAGGAACCTGCACATAGACCAAGAAGCATTCATTAGAACAGAACAAAGGGACACTAAATAGTTTAAAATTAGGAAGGGTGTGTGTCAAGGGTGTATTTTTTCACCATACTTATTCAATCTGTATGCTGGACAAATAATCTGAGAACCTGGATTATATGAAGAAGAATGTGGCTTCAGGATTAGAGGAAGACTTGTTAACAACCTGTGATATGCAGATGATATAACATTGCTTGCTGAAAGCGAAGTGGACTTAAAAAAACTTATTGATGAAGTTCAAATGCCACAACTTTAGGTATGAGTTGCATCTAAATGTAAAGAAAAAAAACCCTCCTCATCACAAGATCAATAAATTATGTCAAAATAAATGTCAAACACTTCATTTTTCTCAAATCAACCATCAACACTCATGGAAGCAGCAGTGAAGAAATCAGACGTATTGCATTAGGCAGATCTGTTGCACAATACCTCTTTAAATCAAGAATAAAGATGTCAGTGTGAGGACTAAGGTGCTCTTGACCCAAACCATGATATTTTCAATAACCTCATATGCTTGTGAAAGTTAGAGAATGAATAAGGAAGACTGTAGAAGAAGTGATGCATTTGAATTATGGTGTTGGAAGAACCAATAAAAGTACTATAGACTGTCAGAAGAACAAATTTGTGTTGGGAGAAAGCATAGCCAGAATGTCCCTTAGAAGTCAGGATGGCCAGACTTTATCTCTCATTCTTCGGATATATTATCAGGAGGGACCAGTCCCAGGAGAAGGACATCTTGCTTGGTAAAGTGGAGTGTTAGCATAAAAGAGGAAGACCCTCAACAAGAATGAATTGGCACAGTGGCAGCAACAATGGTTTCAAACATAGCAACAATTGTGAGGGTAGTGCAGGACTGGGCGGTGTTTTTTTCTGTTATGTATAGGGTTGCTATGGTTAGGAGCCAATCTGACAGCAGCTAACAACAATAAAAACATACTTGAGAATACCAAACCAACACAGTTTTCAATCTATTCAGTCAGTCCTAGGGCAAATTGGAATTTGAGGTGTAAAGTTCTCTGTAGTTGTCACCCATGTTGTCGTTGTTGTTGTCACAGCAGTGGAATGTGGAATACTCTGTAGCAATTTGGTGCTTATGTGGTCTGTTAAGCAACAGCAAAAAAAGTTAACTGAAAGGAAAAAAAAACTTTAGAGTGATGATGTCAGTTGCATGGGAGGAGGGGTCTGTGGTATCAAGAGCCCCTAGTGCACACACATACCTGTAGTTTTAGGTTCAAGGGGGGTCTGGGTGAATAGAATCAAGTCTGAACAGCTAGTTTCCAGGTTTCAGAGAAGTGGTGAAGGGACAAGAGGTACAACAACACAGAGGTGGGGTACCGGTGATGTCTCCATGAGAGCCTGGGATGAACCATGGGGTCCAAGGTCTGCACAGTAGTCACCAGCACTTGAGGGAATGAGTCCCAGACATCCCCTGACTTCCTTGATTGTACCTCATTGTCCTGTTTGTACCACAAGCTCTTTCCCCTGAGCTCTCAGGAAGTGACTATTGAGTGGCCACTGGTGGTCTAGCTCCAACAGGACACAGACTGCTCTTGTCTTCTATGTTATAACCTAGTTCAGAGGATCTGAGTCTTGTGTAATGAGTATACTTGGCTAAAAATGCTCTGAAAGATGTCCTGGTCCCCCAAGACCATGAATGTCACTTTATTTGGAGAAGGGTCTTTGCAGATGGGAAGATCATCTGGATTATCAGGGTGACTTCACATTCACTGATAAGTGTCCATAGAAGAGGAATACAGAGAAATTAGACACAGACAGAAGAGGTGATATTTTAACAAAGCAGATACTAGAAATCAAAAGAGGAGATCCCAGAAGCCAAGGAATGCCTGAGGTTTCCAGGATCTCCCCTAGATCCTCTGGAAGGAGCGAGGCCCTATTAACACCTTGACCTCACCCAGGGAAACTGGTCTCCAGACCCATAACAGAAGAAGTTTTTCTTGCTTTAAGTCACCAGATTTGTGGTGTTTTGTTACAGCTGTCATAGGATCCTAACAAAATAAGAGAGGGTTAAGGAAGAAGGCAATCTTGGTTGGGTCTATGGTTGGAGTGGGTGCTACTGGGTGGGGAATTCCCTTAAAGAGGGAAGGGGCTAGTTGGGATAGGGGGCTGCTGCCTCTTGTGACTAGAAGAAGAATTTCCCACTGAGGCAGGCAGCTGGATAGTCTGGGCTAAGGACCAGTCACCTCAATTAGGTACCTATCAAATTTGTCTTCTTAGGTGTCTGAGTGGACTCTATCTTTCAACTTTTGTGATTAGCAGCTGAGAGCTTTACCTGTTGGCTTGACCCAGGGAGTTCAATTAAAAGTGGTGTCAAAAGAACCATGATTACTGATGCTGTCAGTGTCATGAAATAAATTCTGACTCACATTGACCCCATGTGACAAAGGAGAACAGCCCCATTGCATTTTCTAGGCTGTAACTGTTACAAGAGAGCCTGAGTGGGGTTGATCTGCCAACCTTCAGTTGACTGCTGAGTGCTTAACTCTTTCTCCACCAGGGCAGGGTGAAACTATGGAGCAGTGAAGGATGCACATAGAGCTTGAATGGAGTGTGAAGGCCTTGCACTTGGAGGTTGGACCTTAGACAAATGTGCCCACCTGACAGGGTCTTGAGCAGGTGAGGTGCTCTCAGGTTGTGTGCTGTTTTGTTGATCTTCCCACAGCTCTGGATGGAATGAGTTCTCTGGTTCCGGTTTCCCATAACAAGATATGTTTTCTCAGTAATGACAAAAATAAATAAATAATAATAATTCTGAAGCACAGGCGTCTAAGAGGAATGAGAGAAAGTCTACTTGTGTTTCAGGGACTCTCTTCTCCTGGGCTGCATAGTACAGCCTTCTGAGAGTCATCGCTGGCGACTCGTCCAGTATTGTTGGCAGGCACTTTCTGTTTTCCAACCATCCTGTGGAAAAACGACCGGTCCCATGCTCACTTCTTCCTCACCAAAGCCTTCAACAGAACCTCCTACCAAATCTCCCAACCCCCTCTTTCCACTGTTAGAATCAAGGACATATTTGCAGATGTCAGCTCACGGGCACTGAATCAGGAGACCAGGGTTTGGCCTACTCTTATGAGTTTGCTGGCTGTGACCAAGGCATGCTGGAAAGATCTTGGTTCCCCATGTGCAATCTGTGTTAACTACCTTAGACTATCTCCAAGGACAGTAAACTCCAAAGGGTTTGTGATCCCCATACAGGTAATTCCTTGCTTGATAATGACAGATGAAAAGAGATAAAGATAGAGGTAAAGGAAGAGACAGATAGAGAAAGAGTTGTTAGGTGTCACTGAGTCAGTTCCTACTCATAGAAACCCTGTGGGGAGCAGAACAAACACTGCCCAATCCTGCATCATTCTTACAATTGTTGCAACCACTGTGTTAATCCATGTCAATGAGGATCTTCCTTTTTTTGGCTGACACTCTTCTGGTGTGGCTCTGTAAGATTGGTTTGAATTGCAAGGTTGGCCATTCAAACCCACCAGCCACTCCTCAGAAACCCTATACAGGGTTGCTATGAGTTGGAACTGATTTAGCTGCACTTAACATCATCAAGTAAGATGCTCTTCTCTAGGAACTGGTCCCTCCTGATAACATGCCTCAAGTATGAGACAAAGTCTCACCATCCTCAATTCTAAGACGTATTCTTCCAAGACACATTTGTCTATTCTTCTGGCACGCCACAGTATGTTCAATACTCTTTGATAACACCTTAATTCAAAGACGTAAATTCTTCTTTGGTCTTCCTCATTCATTGTCCAGCTTTCACATGTATATGAAACAATCGAAAATACCATGGCTTGGTTCAGGCACAGCTTAGTCCTCAGTGTGACATCTTTGCTTTTTAATATTTTAAAGAGGTATTTTGACCAAAAGAGTAAAATCTCTGCAAGCCGGGTCTCAACCTTGTCCCAGATGTCTAACCTGCGTCCTTCCTCCATTCCAACCTGGAGGCTATTTCATAATTTCAGGATGCAGGTGACAGCCACTAATCTGCTTTTGTTGAGCTGCCCCAGCTGATGAGAGCCTGGCTGTGATGGCTATTGTGATGGAAATTGCACAAGCAAGGTAATGGGAAAGAGAGTTCATTAAGAGTTGGAGACAATTGCTGAAGATGAAGGATACAAAATATTAGAGGAAAAGTTTTTTTTTTCTTTTTTCAAAAGACTTGGCTGTTTGGTGACTTGTCTCTTGTAACCACTTTTCAATCAACAACTAAGACATCAAAGCAGTGTCATGTTACCTGAACAAATACTAGATTTAAGTAAGAAATATGTTAAAGTCCTAGCTGAGGAAAACAGGAACACAGTGGATGTTGAGAATGGAGCTTCCATGGCAGGATATGCTGATATGAAAAGAATGGTTGCTGTCTTTTTGGATGATATTTTACAGCGCTTGGTGAAGCTGGAGAGCACAGTCAACTATATTGTTGTGAATGGCTCAGACACCAACACTATCAATGGTACTAGTGGAAATTTGATGCCAGTAACCACAAATTAATGAATGGATAAATCCTATAGGCAGCATTAGATAGCAGTTGAAGATTACCTCACGCTACTACATTCACCATGGATTATAGCCTATAGCAGAAAATCTTTTAAATTGATGACTAGAGGACAGATTAATAATTTATAATAAAAGCCCTATGCATTTTCAAGGAGTATGCTGGATTCATGGAACCCTAATTCTGTATATAAAAATGTAAAGTTACTAGTTTGCTCTCAGGTGAGCCTCTTCAATGCTTTATTATATCTCTAAAAGGAATCTGGTGACATGGTTGATGGAGTAAGCAGGTAGGCGAGCTTTGTATAAAGTTTTTGTGTTTGAGATGAAATGGAAACAAAAACACTGAAAGACATGGATTCATATCTATATTTATTTTAAATAAAATGTGTTTTTCAGACAAGTGAAGACATAAATATTATCACTGAATCATTCTGCCATTTGTTTTCAATAGATGTAACTGTTAGACTAATACTTTCAGAAAATGTGCTTACTTCCACTACTATATTTTGTTACTCAGATTATGAGCAAAGAAAGGAAGTATAATGTTGAAAATAACGTTTTAAAATTATGACCCAAAGAATATCTTCTTTGTACTATCTTTCAGAATACTGAAGGTTAATTATTGTATATTTTTAAAAATTACATTTATAGGAGTATAATCTTGAAACGGGTAGCAGTCACTGTCCGTACCCTATTCTAAAACCGGGACAATTTAATAACATTTAAATAAAATTCTTTAATCTCATAGTTAGCACGTTCTTACATATAGTCCAAGGAAATAAAATTTATTTTTATGATGATATTAAATATATATATTAAGTCATGGTTTTTCACATACATAGATTTTAATTTAAAAGTTTAACCCTTTGAGGGTCTGTGCTATCATGAAAGCTCAAAGCGCATTTTTTGTTTTTATTATATTGGAGAGAGGTGAACTGAAATATTAGAGAGATTGGAACTCTTGAGAATTTTAGCCAGTTGTGTATAATAAAGGTAATTGTGCCACACTAAATTGCTTGGAAAATGTTAACATATAAGAGTATCCCACTTTATGAAATTTTGTATTTATATAACAGATACATTAGGTATTCATTTTATATAATGACCACTTAAAAATAATAAGAACATTTAAAATAAAACAAATTATGAAGAGACTATTACTTAAAAATACTAAGAACATTTAAAATAAAATTTAAATTATGAAGACAGACTATCTTTTTTTTTTTAAACTGTTTTATTATGAATTATGTGATAGTTTACATGGGAAAACATTAGTTTTACATTCATCCTATCATTTACTGTTGCATTGCCATGGTTATAATCCCCTCCAGGCATCATCAATCAACCAAAGAGTACACCCCATGGCCTGCCCCTAGTTGTCAGCATAGCCTCTCTCCCTCTCTGGGTCTAGAGTTCCTAGCCACTCCATCTCTCCACATCGTCGTCTCTGCCTCCATCTCTGGTGTCATTGCTTCTCTGGGTATGGTATCGCACTCCACTCTTCTCCCTTGATGGTCCCAGGGGTCTCTGCTCCTGGCCTGCAAAGTCAACCACTTCCTTACTTTTGCTATAAAACATCTACCTTTACATTTCCAACCCTCACAGTCAGTCCTGATATGAATTATTCACTATTGTACCATATGAGTGCTATCCCCATCTCCTTTCATCAGACCCGCCCAGACAGATTGAATACTACTCAGTGGAGATTCTACCTTCCTCCACTCCCTCTGGATCTAGGCTCCCTCTTGAAAACTTGTAAGCCAATCACTTCTTGCCTTTGTGCCCTGCCCCCTCATTTTGGGTCGTCAATGTCCATGTTACCCATCCCTGTCTACCTTGTGAATGATCCTCGCTGTAAAGATTTGTTCCCTCTTTTGAGCTACTGCATCCATAGGTAAACGTCAAGTTCATCAAATTGTAGCAGATTACTATTTTTTTACCTCTTCTTTCTTCTTCTAGTTAAGCTCTGATCATCCAGTCATTGAAGCCAGGTCAAGTGGGTATTATCTGCAAGTGTGGGTGTTCTTGTGCATATGGCTGGGCTTCATATCAGCTGGATGCTTCACTCTCCACTCTAGTCCTCTGTGGCTATGTCACTGACTCTGGGCCCAAGAGTCCCCAGGTCTTGCCAAACTGCTGGCCAATCAGGTCTTCACCTGGGTTCACAGGAGTCTGTTGAATGTGGTAAGGCTTAGCTCGAAGCTTCATTGCTATTTTTCACTCACTTCCCCTTATCGGTGATGAACGTGATCACAAGTCAGAGCATGTGTCTGCTTGAGTATTACCAGTAAGTCTTGGAAGGGGGTTTGTCTTGAGGGGACCCAACCACTTGCTTTGATGTCTCCTGAGTGAGCAACTTGCTTGTTATTGTAGTAATCAATCGCACTGCCATTATTGTTTTGTATTTTTCATGTTGGTCTTTCTTTCAAGAAATATCTTCTGTTCTTCTAGCCGCTCCAGGCTGATCTGCTTGTACTTTCCAGTGGAAATTTCCTACCTCAGAAGATTCTGGATGGGGTACAGGATTCCACCTATGGTCTTATGGAATGTAGAGGCTCCACAGGAAGTCTCCTTCACTGGGCAAGTTATAGCCCCATTTTACATATTCCCATCAGTTATAAGCAATAGACAGACTTACAAGCTTTCTGTGGTGATATTTCTGGCCATTCCTTTCTTTCCCCCACGAGTATCTATTTTATAATGGTATGCAAGGAAACCAATTTCAAAAGACAGCCAAACATCTTAACATTATTCCCCTCTTTTACCCATTCAAACCATGCCTCAATCCCTGTATCCTGGAGCCCTGTTGTTCCAAGGTTGTGCATACATCATCATTTACCTCTGATCACTCAACCCATGCAAACCTGCCTAACTGTTTTCCCATCCGCCTATTCTTCCATTCCCCTCCCCCTTCGTGTGTATTAACCCCTCCCTGTGAACCACAAGGTCAGTAGTTCGAAACTACCAGCTACTCTGTGGGAGAAAGATGAGGCTTTCTGCTCCCGTAAAGATTTACAGCCTCAGAAACCCTGTACAGGATCGTAACAACAACGACAACAACAACAGCACCCAAACTATCCTGTGTCTATTTCCTACTCTGTGCTCCACCTTCCCCTATATCCCCTCACCCTACCCTCCATATCCTGGCAACCAGCAAAGAATCCCTGCCCTCTTTAGTATGGGTTCTTTTTCTTACTCTTTAACAGTAGTGGTCCTATGAAGTATTTCTCCTTTTGTGACTAATTTCACTCAAAGGAGCTCTGGTAGTGTAGTGGTTATGAATTGGGCTGCGAACCGCAAGGTCAACAGTTGGAAACTACCAGCTGCTCCACGGGATAAAGATGAGGCGTTCTGCTCCGGTAAAGATTAACAGCCTCGGAAACCCTGTGCAGGGTCGCTATGAGTCGGAACCGACTCCACGGCACATAACAACAACAACAATTTCACTCAACATAATGTCCTCAAGGTTCATCCATGTTATGTTATAGTTTACAGCTTCCTTGTACTCAAGGTAGCATAATATTCC
>NW_006408909.1:1200757-1202795 GCF_000296735.1 Chrysochloris asiatica
TGACAACAACAACAACAAATAAGTCAGAATTGACTCAACAGCACGTAACAATAACTAGTAGCTAGTAGTATTTTATAGTTTTCTTTGTATAGGTCTTTTGTTTCTCTGGTTAGATTTCTTCCTAATTATTTTATCTTTTGGGTTACTATTGCAAATAATGTTGTTTTCCTGATTCCCTTTTTCAGAGCTCTCTTTATTAGTATAAAGGAATTCAACTAATTTTTATATGTTTATCTTGTACTCTGCCACTTTGCTGAATCTTTCAATGAGTTACAATCATTTTCTTGCTAAGTCTGTGATTTTCTGTGTATAACAGAATCATATCATTTGCAAAATGAGAGAGCTTTACTCTTTTGTTTGGGCAATCTTGGTGCTTTTAATTTCTACTTCTTGTCTTACTGCTCTGGCAAAAACTTTCAACACAATATTGAATAGGAGTAGTAGTAAAGGGCATCCTTGCCTTGTTCCTGTTCCTGTGGAGAATGGTTTCAGTTTCTCTCCATTGAGAGTGATATTGAATGTTGGTTTTGTATACATGCCCTTAATTAATGTTGAGGAATTTCCTATTACTATTTTGTTGAGTGTTTTTGTTTTTGTTTTGTAATCAGAAATGGGAACTGGATTTTGTCAATGCTTTTCTCTGCATCGATTGATATAACTTTTTCCACTAGGTTTTATTTATGTGGTGAATTGCATTGGTTGTTTTTTTTCTTTTTCTTTTATATTGCGCAATCCTTGCATAGTTGGTATGAACCTCACTTGGTGATGATGTATTATAGTTTTTGATAGGTTGATGAATTCTTTTTGGCTAGCATTTTAGGGAATTTTGTATCTATTTGTTCATGAACGATATTGGTCTACAATTCACTTTTTTAGTGATGTCTTTGCCTGGTATTGGTATCAGGGTTATGTTTATAAATAAAATAAATTCGGGAGGTGTCTAACCTTTTCATATTCTGGAATGATTTGAGTAAAATTGCTGTCAGCTCTTCTTTAAATGTTTGATAGAATCCGTAAGTAAAACCATCTAGATCCAGGCTTTTCTTTATTGGGAGTATTTTAATGACTTGATCAATTTCTTCTTTTGTTATAGGTCTATTCAAATTTCCTCATTCTGTTTATGTTGGTTTAGGTAGGTCAGGTGTTTCTAGATTTTTGTCTATTTCTTCTAGATTATCAAATTTGTTGGAGTACAACTCTTTGGTTGTTATTGTTTGATGTCATAGAGTCAGTTCCAACTCACAGTGACCTTGTGCACAACAAATGAAATCTTGCCCAGTCCTGCACCAAACTAATCATTGTTAAGCGTGAGACCATAGCCACTGCTGCTACTATGTAAATCAACCTCTGTGAGGGTCTTCTTATTTTTGCCGACCTTCCACTTTACCTAGCATGATGCCCTTTTCCAGGGAATGGTCCTTCTTGATAATATGTGTGAAATCTGAGAGATGAATCTGGCCATCCTGACTTCTAAGGTGCATTCTGGCTGTACTTCTTCCAATGCAGATTTGTTTGTCCATGGTACTTTTAATGTTCTCCTCCATCACCATAACTCAAATGCATTGATTTTTCTATGCTCTTCTTTATCACTGTACAACTTCCACATGCATATGAAGCTATTGAAAATATCACAGCACGGTCAGGCACACCTTAGCCCTCAAACTGACATCTTTGCTCTTGAACATATTGAGGTCTTGTGCAGCAGATTTTCCTAATGCAATACTGCAATTGATTTCTTGACCACTGCTTTCATTTTTCCTGAGCTGCTTTCAGGACTCTTTCCTTGTCTTTGGATTTATGATTGGTGATTTTCATTTGAGGTTTATCCTATTTGGTGTTCTTTTGGCTTCTTGAACATCTATTTTCTCATCTGTCATGATGTTAGAGAAGTTTCTTTCAATAACTCTTCAATATTATTCACTATAGATTTTATTGTTTGTCTTTGTTATCTAATGCACAAGTGGCACTCACTCATCTCTGCCAAGAAATTTGGAAGACAACTATCTGGCCCACTGATTGGAAGAGATCCATATTTGTG
>NW_006408909.1:1203865-1217918 GCF_000296735.1 Chrysochloris asiatica
AACCAGAGTGCTCCTTGGAGGCCAAGATGGCTAAAATTTGTCTCTCATACTTTGGACATGTTGTCAGGAGGGAACAGTCGCTGGAGAAGGATGTCATGCTGGGTAAGATGGAGGGTCAGAGATAAAATGGAAGCCCCCCCCAATGAGATGGATTGGCCAGGTGGCATCATTGGTGGCATCAAGTGTGGCAGCAGTAGTGAGGTTGGCCTAGGATCGGACAATTGTTTTGTTCTGCTGTGAATGGGGTTGCTATAAGTCCGTTCTGACAACAACAAATACTGAGATATTTGTCTTCAAGTTCACTAATTCGTGCTTCCATTGATTCAGATCTATTCCTTTGCTCTTCAATGTATTGTCTACTTCTGAAATCTTAGTATTCATCTTCTGAATTTCTTTGAGGAGATTTTATAGTGTTTCAAATTTCTCATTTATTCTATATGTTTGTTCTTATAGTGTTTTCCTCATTTCTTCTGAAGTTTTTTCTGTGTCCACTTGCTTTCCTCAATCTTTCTCTCAAGACATTGAAAATATTCAGATATCCCTCTTGTAAATTCTTTCTCAGGGAGTTCCATTACCTTTTCTTCCTCAGAAATATTTCCTACCTCTGCATTTTGAACATTTGTTTGAGCCACTCTCTCTTGTTTCTTCATGTGCACTGAAATTATCTATTGTGTCCCATGCATTATTGTCTACTTGTGTTTGTATTTAATTGTATGTTGCTGTGTTCTTAGATTCTCATTAACTGCCTCCTTGTTGATATAATTAGTGAATTAAAGTGTGTACCCAGTTCTATGGTATTGAAGCTCAGTTTAGGGTGGGTTTGGCTGGTGTTGGTTGCAGTCTATTGTTGATCAGGTGTTACAGGATCTGGTATTGCCTCTTGCCCAGTGGATGAGTTGCAGAGTCATGTCTGGAATATGTGCGCAAGGTTTCTGTCTCCTTTCAGGTGGAGCAAGAAGATAAAACATCCACACAAGAAAATAAAACAAAATAAACAAGCAAATAGCAGTGAAAATAATAGAATAATGGAGAACAAAGGAAAAAATGGCAAAGAACAAGGCAACAACAAGAAAAAGAGAATGTAATATTTACAAAGAGAAAAGAGGGACAGTAAAATTGTTATGTTGTTGTTGTTGTTGTTAAGTGCCTTCGAATCGGAGCCGACCCATAGCGATTGTTATAGAAGAGAAAAATAAGAGAAACCTTTTATAAAAAGAAGCAAAAAACAAAAACAAAAACAAAAAAACACTAGATAAAACAAGAGTGAGGCCATAGAAAGCTTATTAGTCTGTCTTCTGCCTATAAGTGATTGGAATACCTAAAATGGGGCTACAACATGCCCAGTGAAGGAGGCTTCCTGCAGAGCCTCTGCATTACATAAGACTATAGGTGGAATCCTGAACTGCATCCAGAACCTTCTGAGGTGGGAAATTTCCACTTGAAAGGACAAGCAGACCAGCCTGGAGTGGCTAGAAGGACAGAAGTTACTTCTTGAAAGAAAGACCTACAGGAAAAATACAAAGCAATAACAGCAGTCTGACTGATTACTACAAGAACAAGCAAGTTGCTCACCCCTTTCCAAGACTAAGACTCAATGGGAATACACACTCTGATTGGTGACCACATTCATCACTGATAAGGGGAAGTGAGGGAAAAACAGCAATGAAGCTGTGAGCTAAGCCCTACCACGTTCAACAGACTCCTGTGAACATGGGTGGAGACCTGGTTGGCCAGCAGTGTGGCAAGACCTAGGGACTCTTGGGCCCAGAGTCAGTGACATAGCCACAGAGGACTAGAGTGGAGAGTGAAGCATCCAACTGATAAGAAGAGAAGAAATATGCATAAGAACACCCACACTTGCAGATAATACCCACTAGACCTGGCTTCAATGACTGGATGATCAGAGCTCAACTAGAAGAGGAAAAAAAGACTAATCTGATACAATTTGATGAACTTGACCTACACTTATGGATGCAGTAACTCAAAAGAGGGAACAAATCTTTACAGCGTGGATCATTCCCACCCCCTCCATACACCGAGTAGACAGGGATGGGCAACTTGGACATTGGCTACCCAAAATGGGGAGACTACAAAGACAAGATGTGACTGGCTTACAAGCCTTCAATAGGGAGCCTAGATCCAGAGGGTATGGAGGAAAGTAGAATCTCCACTGAGTAATATCCAATCTGTCTGGGTGGGGCTAATGAAAGGAGATGGGCATAGATCCCCTGTGATACAATGGTGAATAATTGGTATCAAGACTGACTGTGAGGGTTGGAAATGTAAAGGTGGACATTTTGTAGCAAAAGAAGGGGAGTGATTGACTTTGTAGTCCAGGAGCTGAGGTCCCTGGGACCATCAAGGAAGAAGAACAGAGTATGAGACCCTACCCAGAGAAGCAGTGACGCCAGAGATGGAGGCAGAGATGACGACATGGAGAGATGGAGCAGCCGGGCACTCTAGATCCAGAGAGGGAGAGAGGTTGTGTGCTGACAACCAAGGGGGCAGGGGTGGGCAGGCTTGCAGGGTATACCCTGTGGTTGGTTGATGATGGCAATGAAATGATATATGATAGGATGAATGTAAAATTAATGTTCTCCCATGTAAATTATCACAGAATTCATAATAAAACATTAAAAAAAAAAAAAACAAGGGTGAGGGAAGATAAAAAGAGGGAAAGGCTAGATAATGATAAAGATTTATCAGCAGGAAAAAAACACTGAAAGAAAAGAAGAGATAGAAAAAGAGAAACAGAAGAAAAGAAAAAAACAAAACTAGACAGAAAAGATAAAAAGGAAGGGAAGGATAAAGGAAAGAATAAACAAAGAAAAACAGTGAATAGAAGAGAAAAACAGTGCTAGAGAAAAGAAAACTCTGGGAGTTCCTGTTAATCAGAGTTCAAGAGGTGATTGGGGGATGGATGAGATGGCATCATTCTGATCCCTAAATGAAGTTCCTACAGACGCAGGCATTGTCTATCTGGACCAGAAATTTACAGGAGCTAGGCAGCCATCCACATAGGGTTCTATCAGTTCAATGCTTAGCAGGTGGATCTTCCGGCTCTGTATATCTGTAGCAGAGCCCACTTGAAACTAGGTGACAAAGTGGTCTCTGCAGCTTCAGTGTGGCAGAGGCCACAACCTTCTAAATAACAGGGGGTGCTCTAGAGGTCAATGAAAGTGGAGTTGGCCATACCTCTGATTACCCGGAGCATAGAGAAGAAGAAAGAAACATACTTTATCATTTCCAATCCCCAGTGTGAATCTGTGCCACCAGGCCACCAGGCCACCATCCACCACCAAAGCTGCCCACAAAAGTTCAAAACGGCCATGCAGTGTCTGCCTGGGAGACTATTCATCAGCCTGTTTTCTCCTTCGCTGTCCTCACTAAGCCTCTACTCCCAGTAAGTGTTCTGTCCACTTCTCAAACCTTTCTTCTGAAGCTCAGGGTTCCAGGATTATCTTCTGTGTGTAGTTTATTTGGTCTCCCTTATCTTTGTTGTGGAGGGTCTAAGTAGTGTATCTGCCTAGCCCACCATCTTGGTTTCTCTATTCTGTTTGATTTCTTTCTTGCTGCTTCCATTAGCATTGAGTGTGGATCCAAGTAAAATAAAATCCTCACAACTTCAATATTTCTTCATTTATCACATTGTTGCTTATTGGTCCAGTCATGAGAATTTTTGTTTTCTTTGAGTCAAGGGGTAATTAATACTAAAGACTATTATAGTCTTTGATCTTCATCAGTAAGGGCTTTAAGTCTTCTTCACTTTCAGAAGGCACGGTTTTGTATCTGCATAACACAGATTTTTTAGTCTTCCTCCAATCATCTCAGTTCATTTGCTCAGCATACAAATTAAGTATGATAAAAGGATACAACCCTAGTTTTCACCTTTCCTGATTTTAAACCATTTGTATCCCCTAGTTTTGTTCTAACAACTGCCTCTTGTTCTATGTACAGTTTCCTCATGAGCACAATTAAGTGTTCTAGGATTCCCATTCTTCACAATGTTATTCATAATTTGTTATGAATGTGGGAATGAGTGTCTTTTCTTCAAAGTTACTGTAATCCTGTTTACTGTGTTTGGATGACCTTTCTTTTTCATTTTTACTACTTCCTAAAGTGAGTAGGAACTTTCCAGTATCCTTAAGCTACCTTAACAATTTTGAATAATCAACCAAGTAAGGACAAGAACGCACACCTTAAATTTGAAATAGCCAACCGAGCAAGGACATGAATGTGTGCCTTGGCAATTTGAATTAACCAACCAGATAAGGACTAGACTATGTGGTCGAATCCCTAGCCAGTGGGGTGAGACACAGCCTTAAGACTCAGGTCAGGGATAAAAACCCAAGCGGACTGCCTGCCTAGTGTTCTCACTAGCCTGTTCTTGTACAGTTGTGCGCACCCTTCTGCAGAAGTAAATTTTGCCTAGTCGAGGTAATTTAGTCTTACTGAGTATTTTTTTTTTAGTGACATTGGGTTCATTTCAAATATAAACCACACAGATGAATGCCTCTGCATAATCATAAAACATAAATAAACCTCTCCCTGGTATTCTCTGCTTTCAGCCAAGATCTATTATCTGATGTCAGTAATGATATCTGTAATTCCATATCCTCTTCTAAATCTAACTTGAACTTCTGTCAATATGCTAGTAAACTGTTTTGGAATTATCTTCAAAACAATTTTACTTGTATTTGATATCCTTTGATAATTTCTGTATTCTGTTGGTTCCCCTTTCTTTGGAATGGGCAGGTGCCAGTGGATGGCCCAGATGATTGCTGGGGAACAGCAGTTTGTCACAACCATGAAGGCCAGTGTAAACTGGCTCATGCTGATTTGAACAAAAAAGTTGCTTTCTGTACTCACTGAAAAAAATTTTTTTGTTCTAAAAAATGGGAGAACAAGTTGAGTGATGGTTTCCTATATAGAAGCTGGAGCTCTCAACTTCCCAGGTTTTACCAATGATTGTACCCCCACTATCCATCCTCAGTCATGTGGGGCAGGAGGGGCCCAGGTCTGAGGATACAGGAGAGGGGTTCAAAATGCATACACTGTGTTCCTTGAGGGGCTACCAGCTCCATAGAAGCCACATTCCATGCCTGCCCCTGCTCTGAACCCTCACCCTTCAGGGATCTTGAGCTATGCAAGGAATCCAGAGAATGCCAGGCCCCCCACACCACATCAAAGTGGCTGTTGGTGTAAAGAGCACAGGGGTCAGACACAGTCTCCCTCCAGAAGGAATTCCTGGAAGCCAGCAAGTCAGAACCAGGCAGGAGCAGCCACACAGGTTCCTGGGCCAGCAGTAGCTGGCCCCTGCCTCCAGAGTTCACATTACTGCTGAGGCTGTGTTAGTCCTGGGCCAACCATGGGGGACACACCTGGGCCACCCTCACGGGTGCTTTTGCCAGAAGAACTTTTTACTGTTTTGATGTCATTTCCAAGATGGTGCTGAATATATGACTCTGCAGCTTGAAGGTGTGACAGATAGTTGAGGTAAGTAAGAGGGAAACATCCCTATCACTTTAATCTGTATAGAAAGCTGGACAGAGTGTGCACATCCATTCTGCAAAGTCCCCTAGGCTCCTTGGTTTCTCAGTTCATGAGCCATGGTGACCTTGGAAAAAAAAAGTCCTGGCTATTTTTACATCAACTGTTCCCAGGGCAGCCACCAATGACTCATCCCTTGACAAATGTCCCCTTTGTGTTGCTTTTAAACAAGACTTTCCAGTAGGATTGATCAGCTTCATGGGGGAAGTGGGGGTGGGGTGGGGAGCTAGATTGTGCTTGAATTCAGCACCTTTAGCTAATATTTCTCACAGTGAGAGATTCATCCCAACCTTCCTGACTATACTGGAAGAAGACAAGACGTCCAGAGATGCCCTGGACCAGATGTGTTTTTTTCTGCTCAGCCCTGCTCACCTCCCCCTGAGCCTCCTGCCTGTGGAGCTAAGCCTGATTCCAACTCCTGGAGGGCCATTTATAGATCCAGGTCTCCACATGCAGTCCCTAGACCATCAGCAGTAGCATCAATAGAAGTTGCTAGAAGTGCTCTCCTCAGCCACCCCAGACCTCCTGAATCAGAAACTCTAAGAGGGGCAGCAGTTGGGCATCCCCATAAAGCTGCTTTCACATTACTTCTGATCTTGTCAACAGTTTTTGTTTTCTTTTCCCCATCACATAAAATACCAAGAACATCTGTGAACCTCACAGACTTAGACCTTCCACCAGATTCAATGATTTCGTATTCCGTATTCATTCAGAGCACCAAGATGTCTTCAAGCAGCAAGTCTGACTACCCTCCCAGGTGGCTCCGGGAGATGTACTGACCCTGTGAGGAAGGCCACCTCTGGTTAAGTCTGGAAAAACAAGAAAACAGTGCCACAGGGTGGTGGGGGGAGGGGGTTGATGTGGTTGGTCAGCATGGAGTGTGAGCTAGTGTGTGAATCTGCAAGTGTGTGAGTGTTTGAGTGTGTTTCTATAAGAGTGTGCTTGTGTGGTAATGTAAATGTACATATGTGTGTGTTTGTATGCACATGCATATTTATGTGTATGAATGTGTATGTTTGTGTGTGTGAGTGTCTGCGTGTGTTCTCACTGTATGTAATACACCCTCCTCCCCCGGAGAGTGTACAAATGTGTGACTCAGGCCTGTGGTCCCCCAGCACATATGGGCTATTTTACAGCAAAGCTCATGCTTCATGGTTATTATTCACCAAAATTAAACTGAACATGAAGTAAATGAACTTTAAAACCTTCCCTGGGCTGAAAGAAAGAGTCTATGCCTTAAAGATATCTCTCAGGAATCCAAGGTGCTTCACTGAAACTGCTGTAGTGTGAGTACAGCTAATGGTGAGTCCAGCTGAACCCCCTCCTGCCCTCCTCCTGTCCACAGTCACTGGGAAGGCAGGGCCATCCACACAGAGCCCTCCTCCTGAGAACTGCTGAACTGGCCCTCCTCTGAGTGATGCTACCAAAGGAGGCCCACATCAGAGACTGGAAGCAGGAATGCAGGCCCAGTAGCATCTGTCCTGTCCCCAAGGTCTTCCTCATCCTAGGTCGTGGCCTTCCCCCCATCTGAGGAATCTGGAGCTATTCTGGAGCCTGTGATTTTCCCCATGGAGCTGGACCAACGCAGGCAGGACAATCCTGAGTAGAAAGGGTGTTATCCACACCACAAACAGAGATCCTTCTGGACCATAGCTTGTAAGCCTGCTTTGCCAGCCTTGTAGCCCACAAGGGCAAATGGGGCCTTGAAAGCTCAGGGATCACTGAGGAAGAAAGCTCACTGGACCAGGAGCAGGTAGAGTGCATGTAGTTGCTCCTTCCTTCCTTTCTTCAGGCCCTGGTCAGGAGCACAGAGTAAACCCACCCTGGTCCTGGATCCAGACTCTCTCCCCTGGCCCATGCTGATCTACGCTGCTGTGTTTGCTACTTTGTTATTTTGGACAATGGAACACATGTTCCAATAAACAGTGGGACAGCAGTAACCTTCATTTAACCTTTAGGCCCTGCTCCGTTGGTGTCTCCTTACACAAGTCCTAAATACTGTTTTCCTTCTTACTTAGTTGTATTGTGTCTTATAATCATTATGCATTTCAAATCATTTCTTCTGAGCTGCCAAAATAAAGCCTGGCAATTAGAGCCCAACAGCCTCATGGAAGAAAGACCTGGTGGTCTGCTTCTGTAAATATTATAATGAAGAAAGCCATATGGAGCTGTTCTATTTCTGTAATGCATGCGGTTACCATGAGTCAAAATCAACTCAACAGCAACACCGTTCATTTTATTTCATTCTGTTTTAGCTGTTTAACCATATGAAAAGGTATCATGCCATATGCAATCTTTTACAATTTCCTTTTTCCAGTGCAATATATTGTTAAACCTCATCATATGCTTGCATGCCACTTGTTCATCTGTTTTAAGGACTATATACTGTTCCATAGGACTGATTCCTGGTGGGGCGCTGTAGGATAAACACTGGACTGAGAAACAGAAGGTTGTTGGTTCAAACCTACCAGCTGCTCTTTGGAAACTCTATACAAGGTCGCTGTGAATCTGAACCTACTCAACGGCACTTAACAACAGCAACATACTATTCCATGGTGTAGGGATATCAAAGTTGATTCATCTGGATTGGTTTTGGGAGGCTTCTGTGAATATTATTGCTATGAACACAGTTATAACATGTCTTCTGTTATAAATCAAGAATATGTCTAGGAGTGGAACTATGGGATCATAGAGTTTAAATGGGAAAGTTCAAATTTAGGGGATAATGTCACAATATTTCCCAAAATGGTTGTACCTGGTCCCCTGGGAGTGTACAGGAGATGTTCTGAACTTTTATGCTAGCACTTGGTACTACCCGAGTTTTAAATTCTGCCAAATGAATGGGTACAGAATGTGTTACTGTAATTCAGCATTTCTCTCTCCTGACTACTCATGTTTTGAACTTCTTTTGCCTTTATTGTTACTTTGTGCAATGTCCATTTGTGGTTTTTGCCCATTTTTCCATTGAGATGAGTGAAAATTTCTGTTTATTCATAACACTGACCTTTCCCAGTTGTGTGTATTGTAAATATCTTCACTCTGTTTACAATATTTATCTTGCAACTTCCTCTCAGGTATCCTTTGATGAGCAAAAGTTCCTCATTGTAACAGGATCCAGTGCATCAGTATTGTCCTTTCCAGGGATGCTGAGTGACTTCCTTTCCCTCAAGCTTCACTTCCACTTCTGTACCCCACTCTGTGCTCCAAAGTCACAAGGCTGGACTGCACCTCTATTCCTCTGACCTTGGATTTTGGTGGCTTCACCCACAGGGAAGTCCCTAAAGGAAACTGAAGGATGGGAGCAGGGTGAAGTTGGGGTACACATTTGCCTGGTTCCTTCTACTAGGTTGCTGAGGATTGAGCCATTCAGTGCCTCCACCACATCCTAAATTCTTGTAGGGTTTCTGGTCGATGTTACTCCCTGGTTCCTCTATCAACCTCATAGTGCTATACATCCTACAATGGGCTCCTGAATTCCTAGTAATACCTTTGTAAAATAGTCTTTATTTCTTTAAAATCCCTTTGTGCACCACATTTATGAAATGTTATCCAACATTGAAGTCTAAAAGAGAACCACTTAGGTTTTCTATGTAGAATGTTATGCTTTTGTTTTTGACACTTAATTCCTTAATCCACAGAAGTTAATTTAGTCTTCCTTATGAGTAGCCATCTTTTCCAGTTCCATTGTTGGAGCATTTTCTTATTTCCCCACTTACTTCTATGACACCTGTTCAATACCAGCATTCCATCCTTGAATAAGTCTGTGACTATGTTCTCTATCCAATTCAAGTACTCATTTTGTATAACCATGCAACGACCTTGTGTCACCTCAATTATTACAGCTTCTTAGTGATTTCAAGATGTGGCAGGGACATTCTTCCTCATTTCAGAAGTGCACTGAATATTCCTGGTCTTTTATTTTTCTGTATACATTTTTAAATGACCTCATCAAGTTCCATGAATATGTTTTTGGGAGATTGATCTGAAATACATTGAATCTCTGCATCCATTTGGGAAGAACTATCATCTCTTTAACGAGTGTCCTTATCCATGAATATGGCATGGCTCTTCATTTGTTTACATCTTGTAAAAATATAACTTGTGCTCACTTTGGCAGCACATATGCCAAAATTGAAATGATACATAGAAAATTAGTGTGGCTGCGAACAAATGATGACATATAAATTCTTGAAGTGTTCCATATTTTTTAATCATTGTCTAGGAAACATTGCATTCTATTTATGGTGATGGAAAATTTGGCAACAGATATTGGTGATGATTTAGCAGTAGAATTAATGAAATTAATGCTGCTAAATTGTATATGTGTAAAATGTTGAATTGACAAATGGTAGCGTAGTGGTTACAAATTGGGCTGCTAGCCTCAAGGTCAGCAGTTCGAAACTACCAGTGGTTCCGTGGGAGAAAGATGAGGCATTCCGCTCCTGTAAAGATTTACAGCCTCGGAAACCCTGTGCAGGGTCACTATGAGTTGGAACCAACTCCACGGTACTTAACAACAACAACAAATATATATATATATATATATATAACAATAAAAAATGTTTACTAAAATATACCTTAAGGAAGCTTTATAATTTTCTCAGTAGAAAGAAGCCTAACACATCTTTCATTAGATTTATTCTGAGATTATTGATATTTTATTGTAAATACATTTTCTCTTTTTTTTGGTGGGGGGAATGGGAGTGTGGTTGTTTGCTGCTGGTATACCACAATCCAACTAACATTTGTATATTAATTTTACATCTGATGAATTCTTCACTCAACTCTCCTAATGTGTTCATAATGTGTCTGCTGATTCTTTAGGGGGTTTGATGTAAATAAACATAACATTTGTAAATAATGACCTTTTTGTTTTCTTCCTTTTCAGTCCTTGTGTGGCATCATACCAAACACCAGACTGGTTTATAGGCTCTGGGGTAGAATTTACAGCGTGCCAGTTTTCAAATTCATACAAGTCCGACCTTCCTAGCAGTTAAAGCAGAACAAAGCAGATGGAAATGCTTCTATAAGTTGTGCTTTCTTCATGAGAAAGACATAAGAAAGGTCAGTACATGTGAGAAGAACCCTGGTGCTCAAGGTGAAGGTGGATCTAGATAGCACCCAAGTGCCTTCCCGTGTTGATGTTTTGAGATCCCAATTTACTTCTTGTCCTTAAAGGGCTTGATCTGGTGGTGATGGTTCTCAGAGTCTAACATCCAGTAACTGGAAACATCTAGGGCAGCTTGCCTCATAGTCTGTCTCATAAATTCTTGCCTGCCCAAAGAGCAACATGCATTGGAAGACTCTACAGTCTCTCCCCACCCCAGAATCCTGAAACTGGAGGCCCATTCTGGGGCAAATTCCTTCCCCTCCCCGAGGCATGCAGCATTTGCTCCCTTCTCCTGTCCTTCACCCTAGACATGGAGGCTGGGCTCTCAGTGTGTTTCCTACAACCCTGTCCCTGCCCAGCAACCACTCCATAATCAGACTGGTCGGCCCTCAGAACCACATTCAGCAATTTTTGACACTAAAGGATCTTGGGCAGAATCCTATACTCTCTATTTCTAAATGCAGCATTAATAGTGGCTCTGACCACAGTGTTCAGACCCTGGTAGGGATCGTCCTATGAGCTACCACACTAGTGAGCACTGTGGGATATGGGTCCCAGAGGGTCATGTGCCCACTGTTTACATGTTTACAGTGCTTGTCCTTCTAAGTAGATGGAGCAAGATCATTATCCCATGTTAGCCCCATCTGGATAGGAGGGGGGATATGTCCCCTATTTATTTGGGAATTTTGGAGCATATCTCGCTCCCTTATTGTCACCAAGCCCACCACAAGTTGCTTTTCCCTCCACCCCTGTGCCATCCTTCCCATTCCCTTAGCCTGCCCCTGCTCAGTTAATGACACTGGGAGTCATTAACATTCACAAGCAGCTTATTTGTAAGTGAATCTCAAAAACAGGATTCTTTAAGGATTACTTGTGCTATTTTTCTTCTGGAGTCCCTGGGGTAGCACAAACACTTGAGTTGAGCATTTAGTTGCTAACCAAATGACTGAAGGTTCAAGTCTACCCAGAGGCACCTTGGTGGTGCTTTACTTACTGGTGATTTACTTCTGAAAAGCCAGTCATTGAAAATCTCTCAGAGCACAGTTTACTGGGACACATGGGATCACCATGAGCCTGAGTAGACTTGGCAGCAACTGGTTTAGGTTTTATTTCTCCTTATAACACTGGCTTCAGCACAACCCCAACAGAATCAGTAAGGGGTATCTCTAGTTCCAACTGCATGTTAGGGTTAGGAAGCTCAGGAAGTGCTGGTACTTCCATCCACCAGCTATGAGAGGATGTGCCCACAAGCAGGAAAAGTAAGGAAGGGGAACACCGAGGAGCTGCATCCATGGCTGGCAAAGCTCGATCTCCTAGAAACATTCTTGACCAAGGTTCCTATTCATTAGGCTCTGTTTTTATGTATATTCTGCAGCTCACAGATTATGATTTAGGACTGGCTGTCTTGTCTTGTTTCCTTGTTCTTTTATAAATAAAATTAAGATGTGATAAAGGCATATTTTTAGGGAATCTTTGCATGGACTTGTCAGTGGCCCCGTGAAAATGTTCTGCTGCTGGAAATGGCTGACTACTGTTCAACCTCAAGGCAGAGTGGAAAAAGTAGCTTCAAACTTTGAAAACTCTTTCTAGAGCTATCACCACAACACAGACAGAACCAAAGCACATGATTGAAAAGGAGTCTTCAGCTGGAAGGTCATGCCACGTATGGACGGCCTCCAGACTAAGAAAGGGCACAGCTCCAACAATGTAGGAGACCTGCATCCTCCCCTGGCCATGTGTGTGATCTCCCTTCCCTTCTCCATCCTTCTTGCAGAAACCCCTGAGGGAAGCTGAAATGGAGAGAAGGGAAGGGCTGGGCAGGAAAACAGGAAAAGGGGAAGCAGATGGGGGAGCTGGGTGAGGGCTCAGAGGGCTAGGGTCCAGTGGAATGGGGAGGGGAGGAAGTGAAAAAAAGAAAGGGGGACAGGCTGGGGAAGCAGAATGGAGTCGCAGAGGCATGCAGCTGTGAGTGGGCAGGGGCATCTGCTGTGAATTGAATTGTGTTCCAAAATACACAATCCTGGTCCCTATATCTATGGGGAGTGTGGTGATTCTGTAGGATAAGCACTGGACTGTGAACCACAAGGTCAGCAGTTCAAACCCACCAACCACTTAGTGAGAGAAGGATGAAGCTTTCTGCTCCTGTAAAGAGTTACAGCCTTGGAAACCCTGTACAGGGTTGCTATGAGTCAAAACCAACTCGACAGCACTTAACAATAAGAACAACCCAGTACCTATGGATATGAATCTGTTGGGAAACAGGGTTTTCTTTGTATTGTTATTGGGGTCATATCAACATAGAGTGGGTCCTAAACCTAATCCCTTCTAAGTTATAAGAAGAGCAGCATAGACACATAGCCTTACAGAGGGAAGAGGGAGATAGATGACAGAGGCCCATGAATGCCTAGGATTGCTGACAGTTACTTGCTATCGTTAAGTGCGGTCAAGTTAATTCCAACACACAGTGTCCCTGTATAGGGTTTCCAAGGAGCGGCTGGTACATTTGAGCTGCTGACCTTGTGGTTCCCAGCCTAGTGCTGATCCTATAGTGCCACACCAGGAGCTGATAGTTACTAGAAGTTGAAAAAGACAAAGAAGGATGTCCCCTGAATGCCACACCCTGAATTCCGACTTCTAGCCACCTGAACTGTGAGAAAACACATTTCTGTTATTTAAAGCCATCCACTTGTGGTATTTCTGTTGTGGCAGCAATAAAGAAACTAAGACAGCATGTAAGCCCTCCCAGGTTCAATCTCATCACTAATGTTCCCCTGTCCCCCTGCAGCTTTCTGTTCTCCAGTCATGTACTTGACAGGCCCACGCTACCACCCACTTCCCATTTTCTGGCCCTGAAGACCCAAGCCTCCTTCCATGAGCACTCCAATATTCCCATAGAGGCACCTGGTGACAGAGGAGGGGAACCTAGCTTTGGGGACCCCTCTTCAATTGCACATTGTCCCACAGAGTTCATATTCTATCTTAAAAATTCACACTCATTTTGCGATTCTTGTCATAGGAGGGTTTTCTTGATTGTTTTTAAGTTTTTATTGTGAATTATGTGGGTTTACAACGAATCGGGCTGCAAACCTTAAGGTCAGCAGTTTGAAACAACCAGGCGCTTCGCGGGAGAAAGATGAGGCTTTCTACTCCCATCAAGATTTTACAGCCTTGGAAACCCTGTACAGGGTTGCTATGGGTCGGAATGGACTCGAAGGCACTTAACAACAACATTCTCCAGAGTAGACCATGTTTTAGGCCACAAAACAAGTCTCCATAAATTTACAAATATCAAAATATTACAAAGCATCTTCTCAGACCACAATGCTATCAAATTAGAAATCAACAATAGAAAAACCAAGGAAATCAAGACAAATACATGGAAACTGAACAACA
>NW_006408909.1:1222499-1237544 GCF_000296735.1 Chrysochloris asiatica
AAAAAAAAAAAGAAGTTAATGGGAGAAAGATTGTCTACTATTTTTGTCGCTGAAGGTCAGTTAGGTATCTGCGTGTGCACATTGCAATTCTCGAAATAGTTGCATCCTTTATGCTGGGGTTTTACAGAGTGTTCATATGGTTTGTCTGTCTGGCCAGACCTGCTTTTTTCTTGCTGGGTAGGCAGGAGTAAAGGGTCTCACACAACTTGACTTTAGGGCTGGGTCTCAGAGTCATTGGTCATAAGCAGCTGCCAAAGAATTAGCCCATGGACAAATGGAGCTCTATCTCTCTGTGCCATGGGAAAACTGTGGACTCAATGCTGGACCCTTTTGGGGGTGCGCGTTCACCTGCCTGGTGACATCCGGGCTGGGCAGAGAAGTTGCGATAGGGAAGAGCTGGAAAAAAATATGTAGACTCCCCCCATACCTCCTTTTGCAAATGTCGCTGCACCAGTTTTTAGCGCCAGTTCACTGTGGCGGTTCAGCTGTGGCTCTGCCCTCTGAACTCAGCCTGAGTGGGGTGACCACAGAGGAAGTTCTGTGTCTCCATCAATTCCTGGGACTCATGAAAAGAGAAAGGTTGTGTGCTGGCAGCCAAGAGGCACGCTTGCAGAATATGCCCTTTAATTTTTTAAATTATTATGTATTCCTGAGTGTTTTTGTGTATATCCTAAAAACAAAACATAAAAACAGAGGGAATAGAAACAAATACCGTTGAATGATGATGCATGGAGGAGATTGCAATCATTGCAGTGAAACAATGAGTGTAAAATTGATTTTCCTCCATGCAAACTATTACACAATTCACAATAAAACCTTTAAAAAAAGATTATGTTTGGGATCATTTGTTACAGCAGCAGTAGAAAATGAATACAATACCACTACCTCACTGTCTTGTATATGGCAGCATTATAACAATTCTGAAATACAGGAGTCTTCCAATTTTGTTCTTTTTTGAAGTGGATTCCTTCACATTTCTGTGTAAATTTTAGAAACCGTTTGATAACTTTTATAAAGAACCTAATGGGATATTGATCAGAATCAAATGACATCTATAGATCAATTTGGAGGAATGGACATCTTAACTATAGAGTTTTCTGACTATGAACACTTTTGTTTTTTGTAATGTAATTACAAAGTTATCCAACTATCAATATTATTTAATAGCATAACATTTTCATCCACCCAAAAGAAATTTTGTACCAATCAGTGATAACACTTTAGTCTTATATGCTCCCTAGGCCCCCAGGTCTTTGACAACTGATAATCTTGCCTCTGTCTCTATATATGTGTATATTCTAGTTATTTCAAATAAGTGAAATCAGATAATATATGGCTAGTTTCTTTCACTTACCATAATGTTCAAGATTTATCCATGTTTCAGCATGTATCAGTATTTCATTCTTTTATGGCCAAATAATATTCTATTGTATTGATTTTGTTTAAACATTCATCAGCTGAAAGACATTTGGGATGTTCCCACTTTATGCCTGTGATGAACAATGCTTCTGTGAATATTCATGTACAATTTTTTTGTGGACATATGTTTTCACTTCTTCTTGGTATGTACCTATGGTAATTTTTTGAGGACTTGTTAGACTATTACCAAAGCAGTTGCACCATTTTTAAATCCCACCAGTGTATGGAAGTTCTAATTTCTCTACATCCTTGCTGATGCTGATGATCACTACATTTATTGTTTGTTGTTGTTGTTAGGTGCCATCAAGTCGGTACCAACCCATAGAGACCCTATGCATAGCAGAATGAAACACTGCCCGATTCTGGGCCAAACTCACTACTGTTGCCACGCTTGAGTCCATTGGTGCTGCCATTTGACCAATCCATCTCATTGGCGGGGTGGGGGGAGGGTCTTCCTCTTTTTCTCTGACCCTCCACCTTCTGGTCTGTCAGTTTGTTGTACTGTGGTGGCTTGTGAGTTGCTGTGATTCTGAAAGCTATGTCACCGGTATTTTAAATACCAGCAGGGTCACCCATGGTGGACAGGTTTCAGAAGAGCTTCCAGACGAAGACAGACTAGGAAGAAAGAATGACGAACTACTTCCGAATATTTAGTCACTGAAAACCTTATGAATAGCAGAGAAACATTTGTTGTTTAGTTTTCGTTAAATTTTCTCAGCAAAGTTTTGGATCTTTCACTGTACAGGTCTTGAGCATCATTTCTCAGAATTATCTTTATTTTATATTTTATGATGTTATTCCAAATGGTATTGTTTTATATCATTTTCTAATTGTTTGTTGTTGCTGTTAAGTGCTGTTGAATTGGTTGTGACTCATAGTGACCTTGTATAGGGTTTTCAAGGAGAAGCTAGTGAATTTGAATCACTATCTTTGCAGTTCAAACAAATCTTGAGGTCCAATGCTTTATCCTACAGGACTACTTATTATTATATAGAGATCCACCACTCTTCTGTCAGTTTGTTGTACTGTGGTGGCTTGTGTGCTGCTGGGATGCTGAAAGCTATGTCATTGGTATTTTAAATACCAACAGGGTCACCCATGGTGGATGGGTTTCAGTGGAGCTTCCAGACTAAAGAAACTAGGAAAGAAGAGATGAAAACTACTTCTAGATGTTAGCCACTGAAAGCTTTATGAGTAGCAGTGGAAGAATGTCAGCACCAGAATACTGAATAATGAAACATTATGAATAGCACTAGACTATTGTCAGATATAGTGCCAGAAAATTAGCTCTTTTGGTTGGATGATATTTAACATATCACTGGGAAGAAATGCCTTCTCAAAGTAGAGTTGACTGTGATGATGTGAGTGGAGTAAAGCTTTCAGGACCTTCATTTGTTGATAGGGCACAACTCAAAATGAGGAAAAACAGCAGCAAATATCCATTAATAATTGGAACAAAGAATGTACGAATCTAGGAAAATGGAAAGTTGTCAAAAATGAAATGGAATGCATGAAGATTAGTACCCTAGGCATTGGTGAGCTAAAATGGACTGGTATTGGCCATTTTTAATCTGATAGTCATATGGTTTACTATGCCAGGAATGACAAATTTAAGAGGAATGATGTCATATTCATCATCAGAAAAAAACATTTCAAGATGTATCTTGAAGTATAATGCTGTCTGTGATAAGATAATATCCATACCCTTACAAGGAAGACCAGTTAATACCACTATTATTCAAATTCACACACCAACCGCTAAAGCCAGCGATGATGAAATTAAAGAATTCTACAAAATTCTTCAGTCTGAAATTGATCAAGCATGCAATCAAGATGTATTGATAATTACTGGTGATTGGAATGCAAAGGTTGGAAACAAAAAAGAAAGATAAGTAGTTAGAAAATATGACCTTGGTATAGAAACAATGCTGGAGATCACATGATAGAATTTTACAAGAGGAATTAGTTACACATTGCAAATACCGTTTTTCAACAACACAAAAGACTATATACATGAAGCTTACCAGATGAAATACACAAAAATACAACTGACTATATCTTTGGTAAGAGATGGTGGGAAAGCTCCAAATCATCAGTCAAAGTAAGGTTAGGGACAGACTGTGGAACAGACCATCAATTAATCATATGCAAGTTTAGGCTGAAGCTGAAGAAAATTAAAACAAGTCCATAAGAACCAAAATATAGCATTGAAAGTATACCACCTGAATTTAGAGATCATCTCAAGAACAGATTTTTTTTTTTTGTACAAGAATATTCATGTAAATTTATTTGTGGACACCAAAAGCTAATAAGAACACAAGTTTTGACTGATGAAAGGAATTAGCTATTCACAATGCAGATGAATGTATTCTACTAAGTGAAAGAAGCTAGAGTTACAGAACTACATACTAATCATTATTGTACCACATTTAGACATTCTGGGAAAGGTAATACTACAAAGATGAGAAACCTGTCAGTTGGTACTCTAGGTATGTAGTTGTCACAACTTTTGTATATAAATTAAAAAAAAATGTTTTTGTGTGTGACTTGAGTGAAAGTTTACAGGGCAGATTATCAGTTTTACATTCAACAAATCATATACTTTGTTTCATTATAATGATTATAATCCCTTCATGTACCATTAGTTAACTGTATTTCTTTCTATTAATTTTAGCTCCTTTTTTTTTTTTTTTTTAACACTCAGGCATATATAATAATTTAAACAACCAAAGGGCACATTCTGCAAGTCTGCCTCCTGGCTGCCAGCTCTCAGTCCCTCTCTTCCCATGAATCTGGAGTCTTCAGCTGCTCCCTTTCTCCATGTCCCCCATCTTGCCTCCATCCCTGCTGTCGCTGCTTCTCTGGATAAGGTCCTGCATTCTGCTTGTGCTCTTCTCTATTGATGGTCGGGACTGTAAAATGAACTGCTCCCCTATTTTTGTTACAAAACTTCTACCTTTACAATTGTGACAGTTGCAATTAGTCATGATAACAATTACTCGCTATTGGATCATAAGAATCATATCCCCATCTCTTTTAACCAGACCTATCTAGACAAGATGACAACTATTCAGTGGGGACTCTTTCTTCCCCCACACACTCTTAAATTAAACTCCCTATAGAAACCTTGTATGCCAGTCACTTCGTGCTTTTATTGCCCCCTCATTTTAGGTAGCCAATGCTTAAGTTGCCCGTCCCTATCTACCCTGTGCACAGAGCAGATAGCATTGATACTTGATGTGAAGACTCCTTCCCTCTCTGTTGGTATTTAGAGTTACTACTTTCTTGAATATAAGTCAAGTTAATCAAATTGCAGCAATTTACCATCATTTCCTTTATCAAAAATTGTTTTGTTTTTTATTTTCCTCTAGTCTAATTCTGATTATCAAGCCATCGAGGCTAGGTCAAATAGGTACTATCTGCAAATTTGGATGTTCTTGTGCATCTCCCCTCACTTCATATCAGCTGGATGATTCACTCACATCTCTAGCCCTCTGTGGCTATGTCCTTGTGCATGGGCTCAAGTGTCCCCAGGTCTCGACCACACTTTGGACAAACCAGCCCTTCCTCTTCTCTCTCTCATTTCTAGGTCAATGGGAGTCTATGGAACATGGTTGAACTCAGCCCATTTCTTGATTGTTGTGTACATAAATTTTAAAACAAAATTCATTAAAGCATCAATGACATGATGTTTATGGTGACAACAATGGAACCATGGCAATTTGCTATCTCTAAATTAAAAAATATATTTATATTATATATGTCAGCAGCCAAGTTAAGAGAGTGAAATATCTCTATTTTAAGGATGCAATTTTATTCATTTCTCCATCACTGCATCACATTTCCCCTCCCTTCTTCTGTTGTTCTTCCTTAAACATTTGACTTCCTAGAATGAGAATATTCTAAGAATTAAGCTTTTATAACTTCCTGGATTGTAGAAAAGTTCTATTTTTAATAAGGGTAAAATTTTTAAATCTTATTTTATTAAATTTTGATTAAATGGTTATATAAATATTTTCATTTTAATCTGGTTACACAATACACTATGGTAATAAAATTTTCTGATGTTGAATTATCCTTGTTTCACTTGATCATAATGCATTATACATTGCTGTCTGATTGACTATTTAGGATTCTTGGACCTATATTCTCTTGCTTATGTCCTTGATTTTGTACTACTTACAAACTAGAGTTAGCCTGTTGCTGTTTAATAGATGCTGACAGAAAAGAAACAACTCCTGAGTCAGACAGATGACTTTGTTGCTCACAGCATATGAAGCAACATAAGCATCATTTCCCTTGACTCCCAAGTTCCACAGGGGCGATGTGAAAGACTGGGTAGATGCTGAACATGCAATGAGTTTGTGCAGTACACAAGGAACCTTAAGAATTCTGCTTCCTACTTCAAAGTTGCTGATAAATGATTCAGAATGGTTAGGACCTTATGTTCTTGAGATATCCAGCAAAATGGTGTAGGAACTCATAGGGTCCAATGTCAAGAACAGATTTTATGTACTACACATTAATGACCAAAGGCCAGAAGAGTTATGGGATGACATCAAAACATCATTAAGAAGACAAGAAAGAAGGGAAAGACCAAAATGGATGTCAGAAGAAACTTTGAAACTTGCTCTCTAGCATGTATTTGCTAAAGAAAATGGAAGAAATGAAAAGGTAAAAGAACTGAACAGAAATTTTCAAAAGGCAGCTCAAAAGTGACAACAAGGGTGCAGACCCAGGCAGTATTTTATTCTGTTGTGAATACGATCACTACATAAATTGGAGCCTACTCAATGGCACCTAATAATAACATTATATAGAAATACAATTGGTTTTCTATATTTATCTTATAGAATCTAAACTTTCAAACTTCTTATTCTGGTGTGTAATATTCTCTACATAGACAATCATCTCACCTATGAATAAAGTTTTACTTTTATTTCCAAATCTGGATGCATTTTTATTGCTTTTTCTTATCTTACTACACTGGCTAAAATCTCCAGTGTAATGTTGAGTAGAATATGGGAGAGCAAATAACCTGATCTTAGAGGGAAAGCATTCAACCTTTAATAATTAAGTGTAATGTTAGCTTCTATGTACAAAGAAGTTAGGAAACTTCCCCAAGGTCACAAAACTAATGAATTACAGAACCAAGACTCAAATTCTGAGTTGGTTCAGAAAAGTCAGTAGAGGTCTTCTGAGAAGGAAGCTGTGACCAGAACCATAACACTCTAATGTCTTCAGCTACAAAATGAACAGCGTCATCAGAAATACTTTTACAGATATGTACATAGGGCCTTCCAAGAAGCTACTATCCCAACTGTCAGTCTATTGATCATCGATGGACAAAAGGCTCAGAGTCAGATGTGATGCACAAGGAGAGTGGTGGGAGCTGCACAGATGAGGATCCACCTTTTTGTAGAGGAGAGGATGCGACTCCTAAAATAAGCCACATGGGAGTTCCTGCTGCATTCTCATTCATTCTTACCTGTGTTTTGTAGTGCCCTGCAAAAAGAGAATGGGAATTATGCTATTTTTTGTTTAAATTATACAAGAGAGAAATTCATTAAATGCAGTGGAAATGCAAGATTATAATGGAAAAATTGAAATACATGAGTCCCATGTGCTTTGCTTATATTGACAACTTTCTTGTACACGCTTCCAATAATTACTCATCGCACAAAGCCGTCAGCCAGACACCTTGGCTTCAGGTACAGGTGAGTCAGCGTTGTGTTGCTCATGATCCTAGGCGTCATCTTCCTTCCCCACAGCATGCTGCTTCTGAGCACCAGACTGTAAAGCAGCAAGCAAGGGTGTGGACGATTTCTAGAACAGCTGCTGCCAAGAAGGAAGACTCTCACTGGAGGAAGATGAAAGAGTCCCCTATGAAAGTGCCAAGATACAACCCATTTGTGTGCATTATCGAAGGAGAACAGATGAATGCAGACACGCCGGAACTTGGTGATATTCATCTCTACAATAAAGCTCTCAACAACAGACCTTGCTTCTGGAATTCTCCAGGAGTCTCTGAAGATGAGTGTGTTGAAATACACCACGCTAATGAGGCAGGCACACAGTGAAGTCAGTATACTTAAATATACTCTATACTCAGAACACGTGCAGTGCCCAGCCCGGCTATTACTTGGATGTTAAGGCAGCCTGTATATGTTTACACATGAAAGATCTTGGCGAACAACCACCAAGAAACATTTTAGGATGTAGCATTCTAAAAAGAGTGCGACTCTGTGCCACTTCAGTTGGTGTATCAGCCAACTTAAGAGTCACAGAGATGTTATGGGGTGATGACAAGCACGATCTCTATGCTAGAGAACAGCAGAGCAAAGGCCAGCAGGGGCCAGGTGCGGGGAACACAGTGGAGATCTGTGTCAGGGTGTGACCACACATGCAAACACTCTCTCCATTACATATAGTTCTGAAGGTTATGTGAGTCTGTGTAATGAATTATAAAATGTCCCAATGTTTCTAAAATCTGTAAGTCCTGTAGAGCCTGCACAGTAGCCTCAGAAAGAGAGTAGGGATGGAGCTCTGGGTGCAGGGAACATAGTGAGCAAGGCTTAGAGAAGGAGATATCAGGGGCAGAACAAAGAGGAGAATGGGATAGTATGACAGGAATGAATGAGATGAAGCTTGAGAGCAAGGTGGCTTGCAGTCCTGCTTGGCAGGCCACAGTACAAAGCCCCAAGAACTCCCAGTAGCTCTTCAGCAGCATCAACTCCCCTCCTTCTAGCTCCAGGGTGAAGGACAAGATGAATTAGGGTAGGAGCACATGATTGATTTAGACAGAATGACTGTGGTAGAGTTAGAAATGTGGGTGAACTCAAGAAGTTTAGGAGACAAAATTGACAGAACTGAATAGGGTGTAGGAGAGAGGAGACAGTGCGTGTCTTGATTGGTGGTGGTGGAGGCTCCATCTCCGGGCTGTGAGGTGGGGAATGAGCACAGGACTCATAGATGGTCTGTTAGTTATGTTAGGCCATTGAGTCAGTGAGAATCATGACAAAGCCTAGTATAACAGAATTAAACATCTTCTGGTCCTCCACCATCCTCACAATTGTGGCTGTTGCTGTTGTTAGGTGCTGAAGAGTCTGCACAACAGAACAAAACACTGCCCGATCCTAGGCCAAACTCACAATCGTTGTCTTGCTTGAGTCCATTGCTGCTTCCACTGTGCCAGTCCATCTCATTGGGCATCTCCCTCTTTTTCACTGCAGCCATTTTTAATATCCTCACAATAGTTGCTACATTTGAGCCCATTATTGCTGCACTGTGTCATTACATTTCATGGAGGATCTCCTTCTTACTGAACTTCTACTTTACCAAGCATGATCCTTCTTCAAGGACTGATCCTTAATAATATGTCCAAGTCTTGCCAACCTTGCTTCTAAAAACATTCTTCTAAGACAGATTTGGGAGTCCTTGTGTGGCTCTGTGGGTTAATGTGCCAGACTGCAAAGCCATTTGAACTGCAAGGTCGGTGGTTCAAGCTCACTAGCTGCTCCTCAGAACCCCTATACAAGGTTGCTATGGGTCAGAATTTACTCGATGGCACTTAACAACAACAACAAGACAGAGTTAGAGGAATGTTTTTAGAAGTGAGGATGGCAAGACTTGGACATATTATTAAGGATCAGTCTGTGAAGAAGACAGATTTCCACCACTAATCTGTCAGTTTGCCATACTGTGGTGACTTGTGAGTTGCTGTGATTCTAGAAGCTATGCTACTGGTATTTTAAATACCAGCAGGGCCATTCATGATGGACAGGTTTCAGATGAGCAACCAGATGAAGACCCACCCACTAAGAAGAAGGAGAGAAGACCTATTTCTGAATATTTAGTCACTGAAAACTTTATGAATAACAGAGAAACACTGTCAGATATAGTGCCAGAAAATGAGTCACTCAGGTTGGAAGGCACTCAAAATGTGACTGGGGAAGAGCTGCCTCCTCAAAGTAGAGTTGACTGTGATGGTGCGAATGGAGTAAAGCCCATAGAAGTAAAGCACGCAGGACCTTCATTTGCTGATGGGGCACAACTCAAAATGAAGAGAAACAGCTGTAAACATCCATTAATAATCAGAACATGGAATGTACAAAGTATGAATCTAGGAAAGCTGGAAATTATCAAAACTGAAATGGAACACATAAAATTCTATATCTTAAGCATTAGTGAGCTGAGATGGACTGGTATTGGCCATTTTTATTCTGACAACCACATGGTTTACTATGCCGGGAATGACAAATTGAAGAAGAATGGTGTTGCATTCATTGTCAAAAAGAACATATCCAGATCAGTCATGAGATACAACGCTGTCTGTGATAGGATAATATTTATGCACCTAGAGGGAAGACCAGTTAAGAACACTATTATTATTATTCAAATTTACATATCAATCACTAAAGTCAGTGAGGATAAAATGAAAAATTCTACCAACTTCTTCAATCTGAAATCAAACCAACATTCAATGAAGATGTATTGATCATTACTGGTGATTAGAATGCAAAGGTTGGGAACAAAAAGGAAGTATCAGTAGTTGGAAAATATGGCTTTGATGATAGAAATGATGCTGGAGATCACATGATAGAATTCTGCAAAAAAAATGATTTGTTCATTTCAAATACCTTCTTTAGACAGCATAAGACCTCACTAGATGGAATGCACAGAAATAAAATTGATTACATTTTCAGAAAGAGATTATGGAAAAGCTATATATCATCAGTCAAAACAAGGCCAGGGGCAGATTGTGGAACAGACTACCAATTGCTCATAGGCAAATTCAAACTGAAGTTGAAATAAATGAAAACAAGTCCACGAGAGCCAAAATATGACCTTGAATATATCTCACCTGAATTTAGAGATCATCTGAAGAACAGATTTCATACATTAAACACTAAAGACAGAAGACCAGAAGAGTTGAGGGATGACATCAAGAACATCATACAGGCAGAAAACAAAAAGTCATTATGAAGACAGAAAAGAAGGAAAAGATCAAAATGGATGTCAGACACTGAAACTTGCTCTCCAGAGTAGAGATGCTAAAGCAAATGGAAGAAATGAGGAGGTACAAGAGCTGAACAGAAAATTTCACAGGTCAGCTCAAGAAGATAAAGCCAAATATTACAATAAAATGTGCAAAGATCTGGAGTCAGAAAACCAAACAGGAAGAACACACTCAGCATTTCTCAAGCTGGAGGAACTGAAGAAAAAATTCAAGCCTTGACTTTGTTATTGAAGGATTCTCTGGACAAACAACTGAATGATGCAGAAAGCATTAAAAGAAGATGGACAGAATACACAGAGTCACTGTACCAAAAGGAAATGGTTGATGTTCAACTGTTTCAAGAGGTAGCACATGATCAAGAACCAATGATACTGAAGGAAGAAGTCCAAGGTGCATTGAAGGAATTGGCAAAGAACAAGGCACCAGGAATCAATGGAATACAAATTGAAGTCTTTCAAGAAAGTGAGGCAGGATTTTTGGTGGGTTGGGCTTGATGGTGGATAAGGTAGAGGTGCAGTGAAGTTCTCTGTCAGCAATACCACAGAATATCAGGTGAAGAAGGTTTAGAGTAGAGTTACAAAACTCTGAATCACATAAGTAAGAATATTTAATAAGTTTGAAGGCTTATAGCTAGCGGAAATTATAGCAGAAGTAAGAAATCTCATACTTTTGAATCTGCCAGGCTCAACAGCCAGGAGCCAATAACTTGGGCAAGACCAAGCGGCAAGACCAAGTGGGGAGCAGACCCACCATGGAATAACACCACGGGAACCTCCGAGCAAAGGTGGGCAATACACTTTGTTGGTTTTGCTTTATTCTGATTTTTTTTTTTTTTTTTTTTGTATTTGTTCATTGCCCGCCCCCCACTGTTTGTGCACTACCATTCAGGTGACTAGAGGGGGTGCCTGAGCCAGTGGACACCCCCAACCCCACCACTGGTCGGTTCCTTTGCCATGCATGTGCACCGATATTCTCAGCATTTAAATAGACAAACAGCCCAAGAGCATGCCCTGAACTGTTTTTCAATAGGGAAAAGGCCAGAACAAGGGTTATGGAGAGGGAAAGAGAGTTTAAAAACAAAACAGGCTGAAAATTAAATCCTGAGGTACAGTATAACAACCAACAGTGCCATCTTGAAATTTATCAGGCAGGCTTGAAGACAAGACGCTGAAAGAGGACATTAAATCCTACTCATTAGGCTACAGATGGTTCTTTTCTTCTCTCCCTCCTCTCCCTTTTCTGTGATTATAGACTACAATCTCCATTCTAGCTTTTTTGTTGTTGCTGTTTTTGGTGTTTTTTGTTTGTTTTGTGGTTTTGTTTGCTGTTTTACTGTTTTTTGGTCCTCCTTTTACCTTTAGGAAACTCTTTCTATCCTTATATAACGCAAAAAGAGACACCAAATGCTGCCATATAGTCGAATGCTGCCACACGATCATATCAATTGATACAGAAAAAGCATTTGACAAAATCCAACATCCATCCCTGATAAAAAAACATTCAACAAAGTAGGAACTGAAGGGAAATTCCTCACATAATCAAGAGCATATATACAAAACCAACAGCCTACATTACTTTCAATGGAGAAAAACTGAAAACCTTCCCTCTGCAAACAGGGACCAAACAAGGCTACCCTTTGTCATCACTCCTTTTCAATATTGTTTTGGAAGTCTTAGCCAGAGCTATACGGCAAGATAGGGAAATTAAAGGCATCCAAATTGGCAAAGAGGAAATACAACTCTCTCTATTTGCAGATGATATGATCCTATACATAGAAACCCGCAAAGACTCAGTAAAAAAGCTACTAGACATCATTGGAATATTCAGCAAAGTGGCAGCGTATGAGATCAACATACAAAAATCAGTTGGATTCCTCTATAGTTACAATGACAGTGCTGAAAAGGACATTAGGTAAGCAACACCACTTACAATAGCCACCCAAAGGATGAAATATCTAGGAATAAATGTAACCAGAGAAACAAATGATGTATACAAAGAAAACTACAAAACACTACTACAAGGGACCAAAAGAGACATACAGAAGTGGAAGAACATACCATGTTCCTGGATAGGAAGACTCAACATTGTGAAAATGTCAATACTACCCAAAGCAATTTACACATATAATGCAATTCCAATACAGATTCCAGCAACACTCTTCAAAGAGATGGAAAAGACAATTACAAATTTTATATGGAAAGGAAGGACGTCCAGGATAAGAAAAGCACTGCTCAAGAAGAAGAACAAGGATGGAAGCCTCTCATTCACCAATTTCAAAATCTACTACACGGCTACAGTGATCAAAACAACCTGGTGCTGGTACAATGAAAGATACATTGATCAATGGTACAGAATTGAGAATCCAGAAATTAACCCATCCACATACAGTCAACTGACAAAGTACCCAGGTATATTGCATGGGGACGAGGGAGGAGATAGTCTCCTTAACAGAGGGTGCTGGCAGAACTGGAAAGTGATATGCAAAAGATTGAAAGAAGACATTTACCTCATGCCTTATATAAAAACCAACTCAGCATGGGTTAACTAACTATGAATCTCAAAATTATGAAAGTCATCAATGTAAAAATAGGGACAAATGTGAGGGCTCCAATACAGGGAATACACACACTACCAAACATTTTGAATATTGCACAAACAAAAGTAGACAAAATAGATGATTGGGACATACTAAAAATTAAAAACAATGTGCATATAAAGACTTCACCAAAAGTGTAAAAAGGGAACCCACAAAATGGGAAAAACAATCTTTTGCAATGACTCATCAGACAAGGAACTCATTTCTAAAATTTATAAGAAACTACAACACCTCTACAAGAAAAAGGCAAATAACCCAATTAAAAAATGGGCACAGGACATGAACAGACACTTCTGTTCAAGGAAGAAATCTGGGCAACCAACAAACATATGAAGAAATGTTCATGATCACTAGCCATTAGAAAGATGCAAATCAAAACAACAATGAGATATCATCTCACACCAGCAATAACAACAAAGATTTTAAAAAGTAGTGGACATTAAGTGTTGGTGAGGATGTGGAGAGACTGGGATGCTCCTGCATTGCTGGTGGGATTGCAAAATGGTTCAGCCTCTCTGGAAAGCAATATGGCACTTCCTTAGAAGGTTGGAAATAGAAATACCTTATGATCCAGCAATTCCTGTACTTGGTATTTACCCACTAGAAATATGAGCCAAAACACGAGTAGATATATGCACACCAATGTTTGTAGCAGCACTATTTACAATAGCAAAAATATGGAGCAGCCTAAGTGCCCATCAATTGAAGAATGAATAAACAAACTGGGGTACATGCACACAATGGAATAATATGCTACCTTGAAGAACAAAAAGGAAGCTGCAAGTCACCGCTAACATGGTGAACCTTGGGGACATTATGCTGAGTGAAATTAGTCAGTCACAAAATGAGAAATACTGCATAGGACCATTATTGTAAAAGAGTAAGAAAAAGAACCCACACTAAAAGAAAAGGGGTATATATATATTTGCTGATCACCAGGACGTATGGGATGAGAGGAAGGGAGAGAGGGAGGGGAAGATAGAGCATAGGGTAAGGAATAGACACAGGATAATTTGGGTTGGGGGAGGGTAGGGGAGGCAGTACACAAGAAGGAGGAGGGGAGTGGAAAAACAAGACTGATGGGAGTACAGTTAGGCAGGTTCACATGGGCTAAGTTAGACAGAGGTAAATGATGATGTATGCACAACTTTGCAACAACAGGGCTCTGGGATACAGGGATTGAGGCACAATTTGAAGAGGTAAAAGAGGGGAATAGTGTTAAGATTCTGGGCTATCTTTTGAATCTTGGCTTCCCTTGCCTACCATTGTAAAATATACACTTGAGAGGGGGAGAAAGAATAGCCAGAATCATTACTACAAAAATCTTGTAAGCCCATCTTCAGCTTATAACTGATTGGAATACCTTAACGGGGGCTAGAAGTTGCCCAGTGAAAGAGGATTCCTGTGGAGCCTTTACATTGCACAAGACCATAGGTGGAATCCAGAACGCCATCCAGAACTGAATGAGGTGGGAAATTTCCACTGGAAAGGACAAGTAGACCAGCCTGGAGCAGATAGAAGACATTTTGTGAAAGAAAGACCGGCAGGAAAATACGAATAAATAACGGTAGTCTGATTGATTACTACAAGAACAAGTAAGGTGTTCACCTGGGAGCCATCAAGAAATATGGTTGGGATCCCATAGAGCAAACCCCCTTCCAAGACTGAGACTCAAGGGGAATACATGAGCAGACATGTGGTCTGGCTGGTGAACAAATTGGTCACTGATAAGGGAAAAGGGGGAGAAACAGCAATGAAGTTGTGAGCTAAGGCCGACCACATTCAATAGACCCCCATGGACCCGGATGGAGACCTGGATGGCCAGCAATACAGCAAGATCCAGGGACTCCTTGACTCAGAGGCAGTGACATGGCCACAGTGGACTAGAGCAGAGAGTGAAGCGTCCAGCTGATATAAAGTGATTGGAGGTGCACAAGAACACCCATACTTGCAGATAGTACCCACTTGACCTGGCTTCAATGCTATTCTGGCAGTCCATGGTTTTTTTTTT
>NW_006408909.1:1239114-1240412 GCF_000296735.1 Chrysochloris asiatica
GTGATGTGTGTGGTCACCAATCAGAGCATGCATTTCCGTTGAGTCTCAGTCTTGGAAGGGGGTTTGCATTGAGAGGACCTGGCCACTTGCCTTGATGTTTCCTAGGGAAGCAATTTGTTTGTTCTTGTAGTAACAGTCCATCTGCCTCCATTTTTCCTGCAGGTGTTTCTTTCAAGAGGTATCTTTTATTCTTCCAGCCGCTCCAGGCTGGTCTGCTTATCCTTTCAAGTGGAGATTTCTCATCTCTGAAGATCTGGATGTGGTTCCGGTTTCTATCCATAGATTTATGTATTGCACAGGTTCCGCAAGAAGCTTCGTTCAATGGGTAAGCAGTAGCCCCATTTTAGATATTCCAATCAGTCATAGGCAGAAGATGGACTTACAAGCCTTCTAGTGTGGTGTTTCTGACTATTCCTTTCTCTCCCTCTCCAGTGTCTACTCTATATTATAATGCAAGGGAAACCAAGATTAAATCAAACAAACAAACAAAAACAGTCAAGCATCTTAACATGATCCCCACCCCCATTCCAACCATGACTCAATCCCTGTATCTCAAAGCCCTGCAGTTCCAAGGCTATGCATATATCATCCTTTATCTCTGTCCCATTTAGCCCTTTTGAACATGCCCACTTGTTCTCCCATCTGCCCCGTTTCTCCGCTTCCCTCTCCCTCCCTGTATATTACCACCTCCCTAGCACCCAAGCTCTCCTGTGTCCAATCCCCATCCCCACACTGTACTCCGCCCTCCCCTCCCCCCACCCATCAGCAACTTCCCAACAACCAACACAGACTTCCCCCTACCCCCTTTTAGTATAATTTCTTTTTCTTAGTCTTTTACAGTAGTGGTCCTATGCAGTATTTCTCTTTTTGTGACTCACTAATTTCACTCAGCATAATGTCCTCAAGGTTCATCCATGTTATGCAGTGGCTACTCTATATTATAATGCAAAGAAAACCAAGATTAAAAAAACAAACAAACAAACAAAAACAGTCAAGCATCTTAACATGATTACCCACCCCCCATTCCAACCATGACTCAATCCCTGTATCTCAGAGCCCTGATGTTCCGAGGCTGTGCATATATCATCCTTTATCTCTGTCCCATTTAGCCCTTTCAAACATGCCCAATTGTCCCATCTGCCCTGTTTCTCCACTTCTTTCTCCCTCCCTGTATATTGCCCCCCTCCCCAGCACCCAAGCTCTCCTGTGTCCAATCCCTGCCCTTCGCTCCACCCTCCTCCCTTCCCCCAACCCATCACCAACTTCCCAACAACCAACAAAGATTTCCTTCCCACTAC
>NW_006408909.1:1241296-1260143 GCF_000296735.1 Chrysochloris asiatica
TGTAGAGGTGTTTCAGTTTCCTGTATATTCTGGAAATGAGTCCCTTGTCTGATATGTCATTGCAAAAGATTTTTTCCCATTCTGTGGGTTCCATTTTTACTCTTCTGGAGAAGTGACAAGACTTTCTTAATGTGCTAAAAAGCAAAGATGTCACTTTGAGGATGATGGTGCACTTGACCCAGCCCATGGTAGGTAATATCAATTACTTTATATGCATGCAAAAGCTAGACAATGAATCACAAATACTGGAGAAGAATTAATGCATCTGAATTATGGTATTGGCTAAGAATATTGAATATACCATGAAGAACAAACAAATCTGTCTTGAAGCTCCTTAGAAGCCAGGATGGTGAGATTCTCATGTACTTTGAACATGTCATCAAGAGGAACCAGTTCCTGGACAAGGACATCATGTTTGGTAAAGTAGAGGGTCAGCGAAAAAGAGAAAGGCCCTTAACAAGGTGGGCTCAAGCATAGGGACCATTGTGAAGATGTAGCAGGACTGGAGAGTGTTCTGTTGTGTATAGAGTCACTACAATTTGGAATCAATTTGATAGTGACTAACAACAACAGCAACATATATGTGTCCATATGCATGCACACAAACAAACACACACAAAATGGAGTTTCAAGTCATTCTTGGGAAAATATAATTGAAAGACAATAGAAATGTTAAATGAACTTTTTGAAGCACTCTTGTGTGTGCGATTTAGAAATAGCCTTTTCTTCAGATTCTTCAAAGCAATACACACATTCTTTTATATTGAAAAACAAAAACCCTACTATTCAGCCACAGATGTCAAATCAGACTGGTACTAGTACAATAAAAAGCACGTAGATCAATGAAACAAAATTGAGAACTCAAAAGTCAACCCATCCACCAATGGTCAGTTGATCTTTAACAAAGGGCCAAATGAGGGAAGACATAGTCTCTTTAACAAATAGTGCTGGAAAAACTGGAAATCCACTCACAAAAAAATGAAACAATACCCATATCTCATACCATATATAAAAATGACCTCAATGCTGATTAAAGACCTAAATATAAAACCTAGAACTATACAGATGAACAATGAAAAAATGGGGACAAACTGAAGGGTTCTGATACATGGTATAAATACACTATCAAAAAAAAAAAGAAAACACACAAACTGAAGACAAAATAGGTGACTGAGAACTCCTTAAAGTCCTGGTGTGGTGCTGTGGGTTAATGTGATGGACTGCAAAATTGGTTTGAACTGTAAGGTTGGCAGTTCAAGGTCACCAGCTGCTCCTTGGAAACCCTATACAGGGTTGCTATGGGTTGGAGCCAATTCAACAGTACTTAACAACAACAACATGTTTATTAAAGGATTTCACCAAGAGAATCAAGAGAGAATCCACAGACTGGGAAAAAATGTTTGGCAATACATATCAAAGGACTACTTTCCAATTCAATGCCTCAACAAGAAGACAAATAAATAATCTAATTAAAAAATGGGCCAAGGATATGAACAGACACTTCACCAAAGACATTCAGGCAGCCAACAATCATATAAAGAAATGCTCACCATCATTAGTCATGTGTGCTAATGATGTATGCGTAGAGTTGGTTCCAGCTCATTATGAGCATGTATAGGGTTCCCAAGGAATCTTTATGGGAGCAGAAAAATCTTTATCTTTCTCCCTTGAAGTGACTTGTAGATTCGGACTGCTAAACTTTCATTTAGTAGCCTAGCTCATAATCCACTACTCTATCAGGGATCCTTAGCCATTTTTGTTGTTAAGTGCTGTCTAGTAAGTTTCAATTCATAGCTACCCTTCACAGAGTTTCCAAGGAGCAGCTAGTAGAGTTGAACCACCGACCTTGTGGTTTGCAGTCCATTGCTTATCCTACAATGTCACACCAGGAGTTGCTGCTGTTGTTGTTAAGTTCCCTTGAGTTGTTTCCAACTCATAGCAGCCCTGTATAGGGTTTCCAAGGTACAGCTGGTGAGTTTGAACTGCCAACCTTGAAGTTCAAATTGATCTTGAGGTCTAATGCTTATCTTACAGTGCCACACTAGGACTCCATCTCCATCAGTAAATAACTAAACAGACTCTAAATTTCTTATAAAAGAGCAGTCTTAGTGGTCTTGTGACATCCTCGTGCGGTGCTGTGGGATAATGTGCTGGACTGCAAAGTCAGTTTGAACTGCAAGGTCATCAGTTCAAGCTCACCAGTTGCACCTCAGAAACCCTATACAGCATCACTATGGGCCAGAACCAACTCAATGTTACTTAACAAGAGCAACAAAATGCTCTTATAGAAGGAAATTTAATATCCATGTGTCATTAACAAATGTATAAAATAAGCATTTGGATTAAGAACTACTTTATCAACTTTATGTTTGAATTAATAGAATTATTGATAAGTGAGTAAATCATTGAAATAGGCCAACAAATACAGAATTACTTAAGCAAGAAGAAAGCTTCAATCTCTGGCCATGGTGAATGCTGGCATTATAATTTATACAATCATCTTCCAATTCCATTTCCCTTGGCTCTACAATGAAGTATAAAACAAGCGAAGACAATTTCCATTTTCAGTTGAGTTTAAATAGACATTAACTAAATTTCCATAGAGAGAGATGCAAATCAAAACAATGAGATATCATTTTATTCCAGAATTAATAGCATTAATAGCAAAGTTCCAAAATACAGAAAACAACAAATGCTGACGAGGGTGTGGAGAAACTGGGGCCCTCTTACACTGCTAGTGGAACTGTAAAATGATACAACCATTGTGTGAATGGTATAGCGCTATCTCAGAAATTTAGATATAGAAATATCATCTACTCTACTTGGTATATATGCTTAAGAAATAAGAGCTGTGATACAACTAGATATATACATAATCATGTCCATTGCAGTATGATTCACAGTAGCAAAAAGATGGAGACAGCCTAAATGCCCATTAAAGAAGAATGGTTAAAGAAATTTTGGGTTATACACACAATGGAAGATTATGCAATGTTGAAGAATAAAGAAGAATCTACAAAAACACCTCACAACATGGACGAACATGGCGGACATTATGCTGAGTGAAATTAGTCAAGCACAAAAGGACAAATATTGCATGAAACCACTGCTGTGAAAAATTAAGAAAATATTTTCTTGCTAAAGGAAACACATTGTTGTTAAGTGCCATCTAGTCGGTATACCTTGTATACTTTGTATACTGGTTCAAGGTATACTGACTAGATGGTATACCTTGAACCAGTGATCTTATGGTTATAACCGACCTTGCAGTCCAGCTCAATGCCACACCAGGATTCCAGTGCTTTATTGACTATGCAAAGACTTTCGATTGTGTGGATCATGACAATCTATGGACAACATTGCACAAAATGAGTATTCTGTAATACTTCAATGTGTTCATGAGGAACCTATACATAGACCAAGAAGCAATTGTTCAAACAGAACAAGAGAACGCTGGATGGTTTAAAACCAGGAAAGTTTGCACCAGGATTATATTCTTTTACCATACTTATTCAATCTTTATGCTGAGCAAATAATTCAAGAAACTGGATTATATGAAGAAGAACATGGCATGAGGGTTGGAGGAAGACTCATCAACAACCTGCAATGTGCAAATTATACAACCTTACTTGCTGAAATGGAAGTAAGTAATGGAGCTCAAAGACCTCCTTTGGTATGGAGTTCACTTAAATATAAAGAAAACAAAAATCTTCACTCCTAGACCAATAAATAACATTAAGATAAATGGAGAAAAGATAGAAGTTGTCAAGCACTTCATTTTGCTTGGGTTCACCATGAACACTCATGGAAGCAGCAATCAAGAAATCAAATGACATATTGCATTGAGCAAATCTGCTGCTCAAGACCTCTTTAAAGTGTTGAAGAGTAAAGATGTCAGTTTGAGAACTAAGGTGCACCTGACCCAAGCATAGTATTTTCAATAACTTCATATCCATATAAAAACTGGACACTGAATAATGAAGACCATAGAAGAATTGATGCATTTGAGTTATGGTGTTGGAGAAGAATATTAAAAATACCATGGACTGCCAGAAGAACAAACAATTCTTGATAGCTGCTCACTGAAAGTCATTGGACACAAAAAGACAAGCATGGTGTGATCCCACTTATATGAAATGTCTACCTGCCATTCACTCAAAGTGACCCTGAACTGCTTCATAGGAGTTTGCAAGGCTATAAATCTTTATGGGAGCAGAGAGCCTTATTTTTCTCCTGCAGTGCCTCTGATAGATTTGAACTGCCAACCTCATGGTTAGCAGCCTAATACTTAATCCATTGTGCCACCATGGATCCTTATATGTAGTATCCACAATAGGCAAATGTACACAGAGCAGCTGTCATCAGTGGTGAGCAGGGACTGGGAAGGAAAGGAAGGAAGTATGGCTTCTACAATTACTGTGCTGCGAAGTGCAGCCAGATGGGCCCTGACCCACAGCAACCCTTCACAGGTTCTCTGAGGCTACAAAATAGAGGGTAAGTGAAAACGAGAAAGATCTTAAATGAAATGACATAGTGGCTAAAACAATGGGCTCAACATAGCAAAGACTGTGAGGATGGTGCAAGACTGCAGAGTTGTGTTATATTTTACATAGGGTTGATATGAGCAGCAACTGACTTGACTGACAACAAGTATACACACATACTTGTATTTTTTAAATATTGCCAGATGTTCTCCAGAATTGCAGCACCATATCTTTCAGTCATAAACAGTTTGCTAATATCCCCATCAACACTTAATATCATCTTACGACTTAATGAACATAAGGTGCTTGATAATTGTTTTAATGTGCATGTACTAAAAAGCACTGTGGTACTTAATTAAGTGTAGGACTGCTAACCACAATAAGGTCAGTGGTTTGAACTTAACTATCTTCTATCAAGAGAGCAACCTTGGAAACTCTATGGGGCAGTTCTACTCTGTCCTATAGAGTTTCCGTGAGTCTGAATCGGCTTTACAGCAGTGAGTTTATAACTTATTGGGGAGGTTACACACTTACCATCTTCATTTACTATTTTGTTTCTCCTTCCATAAGTTTACTTCTATTTGTCCATTTTTTTCTATTAAATACTATAGATTGTTGTTGTATTTGTTTTTAACCAAACTGTTGGCATTTCCTAGAAACTATTGCTATCAAAATAGCTTTCTCAGGTTTTCAAAAAGAAAGTATCCTACAATATCATAGAAACTTAATAAAATATAAAAATGTGAAACTATTTTTTCTCAACATATTCCTCATTTTTTGTTGTTGTTGTTAAGTGCCGTTGTGTTAGTTCCAACTCATAGTGATTTTGTAGTGTTTCCAAGGAATGGCTGGTGAGTTTGAACTGTTCAAAATGACCTTTTGGTCCAGTGCTTATTTTACAATGGGACATACATTTCAAAAGGCCTTGTTCTGTCCTTCCCTGAATAATTCTGTACTCTTCGATTTAAACAACATTAAAGCATCAGTTTTGGCATCCTCAAGGAATGCAAATCCTGTTCCTTTAAAATGTTCTTTGAATCTGATTGGATTACCTAAGAGAGGTTCTAGAACTTGTCCAGTGAAATAGGCTTCTTGCGGAGCCTTTGTAGTGTACAGTGTATATATTAGGTGGAATCCTGAGCCCCATCAAGAACCTTCTGAGGTGGGACATTCCTACTTGGAAGGACATGCAGACCAGCCCAGAGTGGCTAGAGGAATAGAAGATATGTCCTGAAAGAAAGGCCAGTAGGAAAGAAAACAAAAATGGCAGTCTGTTTGAGTATTATAAAAATGAACAAGCTGTTCTCCAGGAAGCCATCAAGGCAAGTAGTCAAGTCCTTTCAGGACAAACCCCCTTCAAAGACTGAAACTCAAAGGAAGTACATGAGTAGTCAAGTAATCTTGCTGGTGATTGCATTGGTCTATATGTGAGTGGAATTGGGAGAAAGTCAGTAATGAAGATATGGGCTGAGTTCGACCATATTCCGTAGACTCCTGCCAACCTTGAAATGAGACAGAAAAGAGGAAGGTCTGGTTGGTATGAAGTTTGGGGAGACTTGGGAACTCCTGAGCCTATGAACACTGACCTAACCATAGAGGGCTAGAGCTGAGTGAAGCATCCAGCTAATGTGATTTAGGGGGAGATGCACAAGAACACCCAAACTTGCAATAGTATCCATTTGACCTAGCTTGGATGGCTTGATAACCAGAGCTTGACTCCAGGAAGATAAAGAAGTTTGATAAAGGAAGCAGGTGTAAATTGCTACAATTTGATGAACTTGACCTATACTTACGGATGTGGTAGCTCAAAATACCAACCAAGAGGGAAGGAGTATTCACATCAAGGATCAAACATATCCCCTCGCTATACCGGGTTGATAGGGATGGGCAACTTAGACATTGGCTACCTAAAATGTGAAGAGGAGACTATAAAGGCATGACGTGGCTTACAAGTTTTCAAGAAGGAGTTTAGTTTCAGAGTGTTTGGGGGAAGTTAGAATCCCCACTGAATAGTTTTCATCTTGTCTAGATGGGTCTGGTGAAAAGAGATGGAGATAGGATTCTTTTGATTCAATAGTGAGTAATAGTTATCATGACTGCTTGTGATTGTTACAACTGTACAGGTAGAAGTTTTTTAACATAAAGGGAAGAGTAGTTAATCTTACATTCCAGGAACAGAGGACCCTAGGACCATCAAAGGAGAAGAGCATGAGTGAACATGGGACCCTATCCAGAGAAGCAGTGACACCAGAGATGAAGTCAGGGTTGATGGCATGGAGATAGAGCAGCTGAAGACTCTAGACTCATGGAAAGAGAAATGCTGTGTGCTGGCAGCCAGGAGGCAGGCTTGCAGAATGTGCCCTTTGTTGTTTAAATGATTATATATTCCTGAATGTTTTTGTGTACATCAAAAAACACAAAACAAAACAAAAAAACAGAGGGAATGATGTATGGAGGGGATTGTAATTATTGCAATGAAACAAAATATGACAGGATGAGTAAAAAACCTATGTTCTCCCATGTAAAGTATCACTCAATTCACAGTAAAAGCTTTTTTAAAAAAATGTTCTTTGAGTTTGGGAACAACAAAAATTCTGAAGGGGCAAGATCAAGGTTGGAGAGTAGATGGAATTAAGTTTGCCAATGGAATTCTTAAACAATAGCTTCGACATGCAATATTGAAGGATTCTATGGGAAAGCTGTTTAATGATGCAGAAAACACCAAAAGAAGATGAAAGGAATACACAGTCACTGTACAAAAAAAAAGTTAATGTTCAGCCATTTCAAGAGGCAGCATTTGATCAACAGCCAATGATACTGAAGGAAGAAGTCCAAAGCGCACTTGAAGGAATTGTCAAAGAACAAGTCTCCAGGAATTGATGGAATATAAACTGAAATCTTTCAACAAGCTGATGCAGCACTGGAGGCACTCATTCAACTATGGCAAGAAATATGGAAGACAGACACATGGCCAACCGATTGGAAGAGATCCATATTTGTGCCCATTCCAAAGACAGGTGACCCAACTGAATGTGTAAGTCATTGAACAATATCATTAACATCACATGTAAGTAAAATTTTGCTCAAGATAATTCAAAAACAACTGTAATAGAACATTGACAGGGAACTGTCAGAGGTTTAATCCAGATTCAGATGAAGATGTGGAATGAGGGCTATCATTGCTGACATCAGAAGGATCTTGGGTGAAAGCAAAGAATACCAGAAGAGTGTGCTTTATTGACTGTGCAAAGGCTTTGGACTATGTGGATCATGATAAACTATGAACCACATTGCCAAGTATGAGTATTCCAAAACACTGAATTGTGCTTGTGAAGAATTTGTACATAGACCAAGAGGCAGTTGTTCAAACAGAACAAGGGTGCACTGAATGTTTTAAAATTAAGAAAGTTGTGTGCCAGGTTGGTTTCTTTCACCATATTTATTCAATCTGTATGTAGAGCAAATACTATATAGAGAAGAAGATAGCATTAGGATTGGAGACAGACTCTTTAGCAACCTGTGGTATACAGATGATATAACATTTCTTGCTAAAAATAAATACTTAGAATACTTACTGATGAAGATCAAAGACCACAACCTTCCGTGTGGGGTGTACCTCAGTGTAAAGAAAGCAAAATTCCTCACCACTGGAGAAATAAATAGCACCATGATAAATGGAGCCCTGGTGTGGTGCTGTGGGTTAATATGCTGGACTGCAAAGTCATTTGAACCACAAGGTCGGTGGTTCGAGCTCACCAGCCACTCTTTGGGAACCCTATACAGGCTCACTTGGGTCAGAACTGACTCAACAACACTTAACAACAACAACAAGTGGAGAAAAGATTGAAGTTATCAAACACTGAATTTTGCTTGGATCCATCATTAACACTCATGGAAGCAGCAGTCAACAAATCAAACGATGTATTGCGTTAGCAAATCTGCTGCACAAGACCTCTTTAAAATGTCCAAGAGCAAAGATGCCAGTTTGAGGACTAAAATGTGCCTGACTCAAGCCATGGTATTTTTGCATGTGAAAGTTGGACAGTAAATAAGGAAGACTGTATACGGATTGATGCATCTGAATTATGGTGTTGAAGAAGAATATTAAAAGTACTATGAACTGCCAGAAGAAAAAAGAAATCTGTGTTGGAAGAAATACAATCAGAATGCTCCTTGGAAGCCAGGATGGTGAAACTTTGTCTCTCATACTTCAGACCAGTAGTCCCTGGAGAAAGACATCATTCTGGGTAAAATGGAAGGTCAGTGAAAAAGAAGAAGCCCCCCATCCAATGAGATGTATTGGCACAGTGGCAGCAGCAATGGGCTCAAACTTAACAATAATTATGAGGAAAGCACAGGACCAGGCAGTCTTTAGTTGGGTTGTGCATAAGATCTTTATGAGTTGGAATAGACTCTTAACAACAGTGACAACTTGCTATCCTTGAATAATGATCAGGTGCATTGCTGTGATGGAAAAAAATTCCTCAGCACAATTTCCAGGCCCGTTTCTCATCAATGCAGCTTTCAAATTGAAAACTTCTCCATAATAAGCCCTCTTAATCGTCCTGTGTTCTTCAAGAAAATCTACCAAGATTATCTGTTCGGAATTTGCCTGGTGGGTTAATGCGCTGAACTGCAAGGTCTATGGGTCAAGCTCACCAGTCACTCCTTAGAAACCCTATACAGGGTCAAATTAGTCAGAACGGACTCAAAGGCACTTACCATCAACAACAATAATCTTTTGAAGTGACCTCTCATCTTTGCCTTGAATTTAACTGGCCCAACTGGCTGAAGTCCTTTTGTGGTCCTGCAGATTAATGTCCTGGACTGTAAGGTGGATTTGAACACCAAGTTTGTGCTTCAAACTCATCAGCTGCTCTTTGGAAACCCTATACATAATCACTATGAGTCGGAACCAACTCGATGGCACGTAACAACAACAGATCACCTAAGAAGCCATTGTTTTGACTGGACTTTTTTGAAGGTACCCTAGTGAGACTAAGACAAGTGTATTACTGAATGAAGTTGCCTGCAGTCATCCACTAATCACAGTTGTTAGGTGTGTTAGTTGACATTAGGTGCATTGAGTTGGTACTGACTCATAGCAACCCTATGCACAACGGAACAAAACACTGCCTGGTCCTGGGCCAACCTCATAATGGAGACCACTGATACTGCCATTTTGCCAATCCATCTCATAGGGGATCTTCCTCTTTTTCTCTGAACCTCCACCTTACCAAACATGATATCCTTCTCCAGTGACTGCTCCCTCCTGACAATATGTCCAAAGTATGAGAGATGAAGTTTGGCCATCCTGGCCTCCAAGGAGCACTCTGGCTGCACTTCTTCCAACACAGATCTGTTGGTTCTTTTGGTAACCCATGGCACTTTTGAATATTTTCCTCCAACACCATAATTCAAATGCATCAATTCTTCTATGATCTTTCTTATTCACTGTCCAACTTTCCCATGCATATGAGGTTATTGAAAATACCATGGCTTGGTTCCCGTGCACCTTAGTCCTCAAGCTGACCTCTTTGCTCTTCAACACTTTTAAAAAAGTCTTGTGCAGCAGATTTTCTTAATGCAATACGTCGTTTGATTTCTTGACTGCTGCTTTCATGAGTGTTGATGGTTGGTCTGAGAAAAATGAAGTCCTTGACAACTTCAATCTTTTTTCTGTTGCTAAGAATGTTATTTATTGGTTCAGTGGTGAGGATTTTTGTTTTCTAATCACAGAGATATGGTAAAGCATGTTTTGTTTGGAATAAACTCATGCATGAACTGGAACCCTTGAAGCAATACTTTTTGAATTACCCTCATAGGTTGTTGTTATTTCATAGTGACCCTGGATAGGAGTGGCTGATGAGTTTGAACAACTGATCTTGCAGTTCAAACTGACTTTGAGGTCAAGTGCTTATTCTATGGTGCCACACCAGGACTCTTACCGTCATATATTGAGTTTTATAAACAAAATTTCAGAACCATGACTTTTATTTCATGTGTGATTTTAAATATTACCCAGACAACTTTCTATCCTTTTAGAGTCACAACCATATGTAAAACGCAGGTTTTCAAAAGCCTGAGAGGACAAGCAGAAAAAGGATAATAGGAAATAATACTTAGCAATAGGCTGCACTGGGGAGGAGTTCAAGTGGGACTTCAGCTTCTTAGGCAATTATTTGGAAATTTTGCAATGACATCATAATCATATGCTGTGTATCACTCATATGACTCACACTCTGATTAGGATGGGAGATGAAGTGGGTGAGGGGTGCATAAATGACTCAAATATAAGATGCTGGGTAAACAGGGTTGGGGCTACATGCCAACCCCTAAGGTTTCACACTGGGATTCTAGTGTTAAGTAGGAGGAGAACTCTGAATGCCTGTCTCAGCTAAGGCATGCTTGAGTTCACTCATTCATCTGTTCATTTACTCATCTTTGCAGATATTTATTGAACATTTACCCTGTGACAAGCATTGTTCTAGAAAACGGAAATACAGATATGAACAAAGCAAAGAGGGCATCACTGGAGGGCCTACATTCTAGTAGAGAGGAGTGGAAAATCCATAAGCAAATAAATGACTAAATGACCAGATAAAGAAACATGATAAATGCTCTGTCGAAGAATAAACTAGATGTGGTGGTGAGTGCTGACTTCCTGGTATAGACCAAGGTGCTTCTCTGAAGAGTAGGCATTCAAACCAACTGAACAAACAGTGACGCCAGCAGCATAGTGGAGTGGAGGGAACAGGATAAAAAGCCACACAAACTGGTTGAGTTGCACTCTTTTTCTGTAGTCAAGTATGAGAAAGGATATGGCAGTAATTTATTGTCTCACTTTTCTGGATGCCAGAAGTTGAAATCATGGTATTGGCATGGCCATGTTCTCTCTGAAGATTCTAGGGGAAGATCTTTACTTATCGTTTGTATTGACTATTTAGGGCTGCTGTAACAAAATGCCACAAACTGGGTGGCTTATGAATACAGAAATGTATTCTTACAGTTCTGGAAGCTGTGAGTCTGAAATCAGATTGTTGGCAGTGTTGATTCCATCTGAGGACTCGGAGGGAGAAACTGTTCATGGTTGTCTCTCAGCTTCTGGTAACTCTGGACAGTCCTTGGTATTTCGTTGCTTGCAGTTCCATCTCCCTCCATCATGACTTGGCTGTCCTTTCTCTATCTCCCTGTCTCTATATCTCTTCTTCTTTGTTATAGGAACACTTGTTATATTGTACTAGTGGTTGCGGTGGTGTGACGTGGCATCAGTTCTGACTTATAGTGATGCTGTATAGGATGTCTGAGGCTGTAATTCTTACGGGAACAGAAAGCCTCATTTTTCTCTCATGGAACAGCTGACAGATTCAAACGTCTGACCTCTTAGTTAGCAGCCCAACTCATAACCCACTATGCTACCAGGGTTCCTTTATGGGGTACTATATTGGACTAGGACTCACCTTACTCCAATAAAATCTCACCTTAACAAAGACCCTATTTCCAAATAAGATCACAAATACCCTGGACTGCAAGGTCAGTTTGAACCACAAGTCTGGTGATTCAAGCTCACCCGCAGCTCCTTGGAAACTCTATACAGGGTCGCTGTGAATCAGAACCGACTCAACGGCATACAACAGCAATGCAGGTACAGGGGTTAAGACTCCAACATATATTTGGGAAACCAAAACATTTCTTCCCACTTTTGTAACCCTGGGTATTCCTTGGTTTATAGCTGTAGCATAACTCTGTGATCACTTAGAAGATCATATCATCTTCTCTCTGTATACCACCTGCTTTGTGTCTTCTCTTTTATAAGGGCATTGCTTATATTGGATTAAGATCTACCCCATTCAAGCATAACCTCATGTTAACTTAATAGATAACGTATTCAATGATCATATTTCCAAATAAGGTCACATTCACAGGTGCTAGACTATCTTTTTGGGTGACGCAAGTCAATCCATATACAATGGGAATTCAGTATGGCTTGGAAATGTTGTAATAGTGATCTGGAGTCTGAGCAAACCCAGTGGTGTGTATGTGTGTTTGTATGTGGTGTGTGTATGCATGTGTATGTGTGAGTGTTGTTGGGTGTGTAAGCGTGTATAGAGAGTTAGGGGTCACTTTGCTTTGAGTAGTCATCCCAGCTCATCTGGGAAGGATAAACAGGAATGGAATGAGAGCAGCCTCATGCAATTAACTTATCTGAACTAAGCTTTGACGTGAACATCTATCAAGGAAAGAAAGGGGACTACAAAGTGCTAAGAGCCTTGCTGTTTATGGTGGAAGGCTGCCAGGCTCGCAGGAAATGAGTAGACTGAGGAATTACCTGAACTGCTTCCTTCCTTCAATGTGTGTTAGCAACATGGCCAAAATATGAAGGGTGGTGTGTTTTTCTTTTGTGTTGATACATCTAAGTTCAGTCGCTATGGGAATGAGGCAGCCTTGATTAATAGGATGGTTAAAGGTTGCTAGATGATGCACTCAAGATGCCAGGACCCCCAACTCCCGTCAGATGATTTATCAGGAATCACAATGATTCCTTGCAGAACTGAAAAGAGGAAAAAGAAGAACTAACTCCCCAAATCAGGAGGGACAACACAGCAGTGGGCCAAATGAGACTTTTTAGAGTTTCTGTTTCAGGTTATGAAAATAATATAAATGTTATTTAAAAACATGGAAACATCTAGAGGAAAGGATAAAGATCTCTTATAATTCTACCACTCTGAGATATCGCTTCATAAATTTAGGATCATCACTTCCTCAAATGTATATTTCATATTACAGAGCATATTATATGCAATGTTGGACAAGCCATTTGTGTCTTACAAAAATCTTTCATTTAATTAAAGTCTTTTCATGGATATTAATATGTCATTGTGTATTTTATAGATTAAATTGCATACCTTCAAAATACCACAACTCATCTGTCAGTTTGTTGTACTGTGGTGGCTTCTGTGTTGCTATGATGCTGGAAGCTATGCCACTGGTATTTTAAATACCAGTAGGAGTCCTGGTGTGATATTGTGGGTTAATGCACTGAACTGCAAAGTCAGTTTGAACTGCAAGATTGGCAGTTCAAGCTCACCAGTTGCTCCTTAGAAACCTTATACAGGCTCGCTATGGGTTGGAACTGACTCAATGGCACTTACCAACAGGGTCAGCCACGGTGGACATATTGCAGCTGAACTTCCAGACTAATACAGACCTGGAAGAAGGAGGGACAGACTACTTCTGAATATTTAGTCACTGAAGACCTTATGAACAGCAGAGGAACATTGTCAGATAACACCAGAATATTGAATATTGAAATATAATGAAGAGCAACAGAATATTGTTAAATAGTGCTGGAAAACGAGTTCCTCAGGTTGGAAGGCCTCCTCAAAATTGACCCTGATGGAGTAAAACTTCCAGGACCTTCATTTGCTCATGAGGCAGAACTCAAATTGAAGAGAGAGTTGGAAATATCAACTAATAATCAGAACATGGGTTGTATGAAATATGAACCTAGAAAAGCTGGAAGTTATAAAAAATGAAATGGAATGCATAAAGATCAATATCCTAGGCATTAGTGAGCTGAGATGGACTGGTATTAGCTATTTTGAATCTGACAATCATATTGTTTACAATGCCAGGAATGACAAATTAAAGAGGAATGGTGTCACATTCATCATTAAAAAGACCATCTTAAGATCTTGAAGCATTAAGTGTCTGTGATAGGATAATACCCATACACCTACAAGGAAGACCAGTTAATACTACCATTATTCAAATTTACACACCAACCACTAAAGCCAGTGATAATGAAATTGAAGAAGTCTACCAACTTTTTCTACAAAATTGGCAGTTTAAGTTTACCAGCTGCTCTTCGGAAACCCTATACAGGGTCCCCACGGCACTTTACAACAACAACAACCAACTTCTTTAGTCTGAAATTGATGAAACATATCAACAAGATATATTGATAATCACTGGTTGGAAACAAAAAGAAAGGATCAGGAGTTGGAAAGCATGGCCTTGGTGATAGAAACTCTGATGGCAATCACATGATAGAATTTTGCAAGACCAGTGCAATTTGATGAACTTGACCTATACTAATGGATGTAGTAGCTTACAAGAGGGAACGAATCTTTACAGCGAGGATCATTCCCACCCCCTCTGTATACAGGTTGACAAGGATAGGCAACTTAGATATTGGCTACCCAAAATAGGAGGCTACAAAGGCACGAAGTGACTGACTTACAAGTTTTCAAGAGGGAGCTTAGTTTCAGAGGGTGTGGGGGAAGGTACAATCTCTACTGAGTGGTTTCCAACCAGTCTAGACAGGGCTGGTGAAAGAAGATAGGAATAAGACTCTTGTGGTTCAATAGTGAATAATTGCTATCAGGACTGATTGTGAATGTTGCAAATGTAAAAGTAGACATTTTGTAACAAAAGGATGAGAGTGGTTGATCTTGCAGTCCAGGAGCGGAGGACCCTGGGACCATCAAGGGAGAAAAGCAGAGTGCAGGACCCTATCCAGAAAAGCAGTGGCACCAGAGATGGAGGCAGAGACAATGACGTGGAGAGATGGAGCAGCTGGGGACTCTAGACTCAAGGAAGGAGAGGGACTGTGTGCTGGCAACTGGGGGCAGGCATGCAGGGTATACCCTTTGGTTGTTTGAATGGTTATGTATTCCTGAGTGCTTTGGTGTACAACCAAAACAAAAATACCAAAAAAAAAAAAAAAAAGCCAGAGGGATTGGAAGCAAATGCTGTTGAATGATGATGCATGGAGGGGATTGTAAATGAAATATGATAGAGTGTATGTAAAGCTGATGTTCTCCTATGTAAACTATCACTCAATTCACAATAAAAACTTAATAAAAAAAAAAAATGACTTTACACATGGACCTCACCAAATGGCGTACACAGAAATCAAATTGACTACATCTGTGGAAAGAAATGGTAGACAAGCTCCATATCATTAGCCAAAACATGGGCAGAGGAAAGCTGTGGACAGATCCTCAATTATTCATATGTAAATTCAGGCTGAAACTGAAGACAATTTAAAACAAGGTCACGAGAGCCAAAATTTGACCTTGAACCTATCCCACCTGAATTTCGAGATTGTCTTGAGAATAAGTTTGATAAGTGTTACACTAATGATTAAAGAACAGTGGGATGATAGAGAACATCATACAGGAAGAAAATAAAAAGATAAGGCTGAGTAGAAAGAGTTGGCATATGTAGACTGTGAAAGGCAGTGCGTTCACTGGTCCTTTTACTACACAGGTATTTATTGAGCATTGATTAGAACCCAGCAGTGACTGAGGAGTCCAGGTGCAGCCACAAGGAAGATTAGACATCCCATGGTACAGGGGCTAATGCTTGATTGTAAGGGGGTTCAGGCAGCAAACATGATGACAAATAAACACAAAATATAATTTCAAGTCACAGAAGTCTATGGAGAAAACAAATTCAGGCAATGGAGTGCAATCTAGGGTGGAGAAGGGGTGGACAATACACACACCAGGGATAGTCTTCAAACATCTGCTTATCTGAAGTCTTTTCTGAGAGCTAAATTTGGAGCATCCCTGAGGACTTCATTAAAAAGCAAAAGTGTCACTTTGATAACTAAGGTGTGCCTGACCTTTCAATTGCTTCATGTGAAAGCTGGAAAATGAAAATGGAAGACATATTCAATTTACAGTGTTGGTGAAGAATATTAAACATACTAATGATTTCCAGAATTATGGCATTGACAAAGAATATTGAATATACCATGAACTGCTGGAAGAATGGACAAATAAATCATATATAATAACCAAGAATTCTCCATAGAAATGAGAATGGTGAGACTTCAGCTCATTTACTTTGGGCACATCATCAAGAAAGACCTACTACTATATAAAGCATCATGTTTGATAAAGCAGAGGGTCAACAAAAATGAGGGAAACTCTCTATCAGATGGATTGACACACTAGACTTCCATAGACCAATATTCATGAAGATTGTGCAGGATCAGGCAGTGTTTGAGTCAATTGTGTTGGAGCTGTTTGGGTCAATTGTATTGGGTTGGAGCTAACCTAAAGGCACCTAAAACCAATAACAACAGTGGCATCTCAGGGGGTGAACTGTAAGGATCAGGACCAAGCAAAGAAGTGGCCTGCAGAGAACCAGATTTTTGTATACATATTTGTGCTTATCCCAGCCTGCTCTCCCTGTCCAAAAATCCCCTTCTTGCCCTAATGAAAAGCTACTTTGTCACAGCTGTTTGTGTGGTGCCTCTTGACTCCCTTTCTTATGAGCAAGAAGGGAGAAAGGATGGTACCTGCAACCAGGTTCTCTTTATGATTACACACAGGTAGCTAGGAACCAATACCTATCCTCCCATAGCTGCTTTCCCCTGTATATCTCTGTAGGATAAGCACTGAACTGCTAACCTTATGGTTAGCAGTTCAAACTCACTAGTCACTCCTCAGAAACTGTCTACAGGGTCACTATGAGTCAGAACCAACTCAATGGCACTTAACAACAACAGCAATTCTTCCACTGACACAACATCTTGCACTCCCCTTGTATTTTGCCTATGAAACATCAAAGTTTGTTTTTCATCTATGGACAGCATGATCCTGAGGTGAGAGAGCGAGGTCCATGGAGTGAGGTGGCAGATGTTTAAGGCCCTGCAAGACCAAAGTTGCGTGGTTCAGTGTAGAGAAGAGTTCAGGCCCTCAAGACAGTTGAATGATTTGGGGAGAAAGAAGTAGTCTTACAAAAAGAAGTAGTCTTACAAAACCAGTTGTCATGAGTTGATTCTGAGTCATGGTGACCCCATGTGTGCAGCATAGAATTGCACTCCAAAGAGTTGTCAGTGACTGATGGTTTGGAAGTAAATCACCAGGCCTTTCTGTCAAGGTACCTCTGGGTGGATTTGAATCACCAATATTTTGATTACTTGTTGTTAGGTGCCATTGAATCAGTACCGACCCATAGGGACCTTAAGGACAGCTGAATGAAACACTGCCTGATCCTGGGCCAACCTCACTATTATTGCCACACTTGAGTCCATTGATGCTGCCACTTGGCCAATCCATATCGTTGGGGGTCTTCCTCTTTTTCTTACCAAACATGATATCCTTCTCCTGTGACTAGTCCCTCCTGACAATATGTCCAAAGTATTAGAAATGAAGTTTCGCCATCTTGGCCTCCAAGGAACAATCTGGCTGCACTTCTTCCAAAACGGATCTATTGGTTCTTTTGGCAGCCCATTGCACTTTCAATATTGTCCTCCAACACCATAACTTAAAGGCATCAATTCTTCTACGGTCTTCCTTATTCACTGTCCAACTTTCGCATGCAATTGAGGCTATTGAAAATACCATGGTTTGGGTCAGGCACACCTTAGTCCTCAAGCTGACATCTTTGCTTTTCAACACTTTAAAAAGGTCTTGTGCAGCAGATTTGCCTAATGCAATACGTCCTTTGATCTTTTGACTGCTGCTTCCATGAGTGTTGGACCCAAGAAGAATGAAGTCCTTGACAACTTCAATCTTTTCTCCATTGATAAGAATGTTGAATATTGGTTCAGTGGTGAGGATCTTTGTTTTCTTGACATTGAGATGTAATCCATACCAAAGGCTGTGCTCTTTGATCTTCATCAGTAAATGTTTTAAGTCCTCTTCACTTTCAGCAAGCAAGGTTGTATCATCTGCAGATTGTTAATGAGTCTTCCTCCAATCCTAATGCCATGTTTTTCTTCATAGAACCCAGCTTCTCAGATTATTTGCTCAGCATACAGGTTGAATAAGTATGGTGAAAGAATACAACCTTGTCGCACACCTTTTTAATTTTAAACCATTCAGTGTTCCCATGTTCTGTTCGAACAACTGCCTCTTGGTCTTGGTACAGATTCCTCCTGAGCACAATTAAGTGTTCTAGAATACTCATACTTCGCAATGTTAACCATAGCTTGTCATGATCCACACACACAATCAAAAGCCTTTGCATAGTCAATAAAGCACAGGTAAACATCTTTCTGATATTCTCTGCTTTCAGCCTAGATCCATCAGACATCAGCAATGATCTCTCTCTTCTGAATCTGGCTTGAACCACAGCCTATTCTGAATCTGGCTTGAACCTCTGGAAGTTCAAGAACCTCTGTCAATGTATGATTGTAGCTGTTTCTGTATTACCTTTAGCAAAACTTTGCTCTCATGGGATATCATATAGATTGTCTGATGATTTCTGCATTCCATTGGGTCACCTCTCTTTGGAATGGGCACAAATATGGATCTCTTCCAATCAGTCAGCCAGATATTTGTCTTCCAGATTTCTTGGCATAGATGAGTGAGTGCCTCCTGTGCCACCTCACTTTCTTGAAA
>NW_006408909.1:1260607-1268644 GCF_000296735.1 Chrysochloris asiatica
TGACATCCATTTTGACCTTTTCCTTCTTTCTTGTTTTCTCAATGACTTTTTGCTTTCTTCATGTATGATGTTCTTGATATCATCCCACAACTCTTCCAGTCTTCAGTCTTTAGTGTTTAATATATCAAATCTGTTCTTCAAACGATCTCTAAATTCAGGTGGGATATATTCAAGGTCATATTTTGGCTCTCGTGGACTTATTTTCATGTTCTTCAGCTTCAGTTTGAATTTGCATATGAGTAATTTTTATTAGTAGTCAAGTATTATTTGCTTACTTCACTCAGGCATATGGAAGCCTTACTGGATCCCAGTGGGCTGGTCAAACATGAGAGACCTGCATGTCCTGCCTTGTTCAACTTCTCTGAACCCTGAATCACAGATCCCTTCCCCCTCCTGGTAATCTCCTGTATGTACCTATTGTCCACTGCAGGACCATCTTGCTTACCAAGTAGGACAGACACTAAAGAGTGCCAGATCCAACTGAGGGATTCCACCCTAGTTTCGGGAAACCCATATACAAACTCCAAGCTCTCTTTCTTCTGAAGCACCTTCAATCCAACTTAAAAATCCCATAAAAATAAACTTAGTAGGGGTGTGAGCCTGCAAGGAGCCTCTGTTTCCTGTCATGGGGTGGGACACAATCAGACATCATGGGGCAGTGCCAGTGGCCTGAGACCTCCTACTGCATCTCAGGGGGAAACTGTGGGTTAGCACAGATTCTCTGCCATTTTGTCAAGAATGTGAGGCCTGTGGCCAAGAAGAGAAACAGCAAAGTTAATACTGAGAACCCAGGTTCTTCCAGCACTAACCACAACAGCTGAAGATGGAAACAGCCCACATATACATCCACAGATGCATGGATATACAAAACACGGTCTAGCCATACAGTTATTGTTGTTGTGAAGTGCCGTCGAGTCAGTTCCAACCCATAGCGACCCTGTATAGGGTTTCCGAGAAGCAGCTGGTGAGCTTGACCTGCCAACCTTGCAGTTCAAAAGGCTTTGCAGTCTGACACATTAACCCACAGCACCACAAGTAGCATACTATTAAAGAGAAATGAAATTCTGATACATGCTATCCCATGGATGACACAAAAAGACAAATTGTCTGTAATTGTACTTATATGAAACATCTAGAATAGGTAAATGCCTACAGACCAAAGTTGCAAATGCATACAGATCAAAGTTTATTAGTGGCTAGCAAGAGGGAAGATGGGAAGTTATTTTTTAACGCATACAGAATTTCTGCTGAGGCGATGCACAAGTTTTGGAAATAGACAGTGGTGATGCTTGCACAATGTGGTGAATGTAATTAATGTTACTGGATTATACACTTTAAAAGGGTTAAATGGCAAACATTTTGTTATATGAATTTTACAACAATCAACTTATAAAAAAGAAAAGGAATATAGGAGAGAGTGAAGTGGATTTCCAGTGTCTATCCCAGACCAGTGTCTATCCCAGACACACACACACCTCTTTACTCTCTCCTCACACACAGCAAGCACCCATGGACAGGACAGGATGGTCCCAGGAGCCTTACAGAACATGGAGACAAGTATTTGTTGTGCTGTCATGCAGATTCTGACTCATGGCAACCTCGTGTGTGCACAGTAGAACTGTCCTACAAAGGTTTTCAAGTCTGTGACTTTAAAAAAAATTTTTTTCACAGTACAATGTTGGTTTAATAGTAATGAAATATGAGGATAACATCTTGTGTTTAAATTTTCTGTAGTATATGATACAAAACAGATAAAACGATATGTTCTGCAATAGATGAGGATATCAGTTGTTGTTGTTGTTGTTAGGTGCCATCGAGTCTGTAATGCTTCATAATGACCTTAAGGACAGCAGAACAAAACATTGCCCGATCCTGGGCCAATCTCACTACTGTTGCCACGCTTGAGTCCATCAATGCTGCCACTTGACCAATCCATCTCGTTGGGGGTCTTCCTCTTTTTCTCTGACCCTCCACCCTACCAAACATAATATCCTTCTCCAGCCACTGATCCCTCCTGACATTTTGTCTGAAGTATAAGAGATAAGGTTTGGCTATCTTGGCCTCCAAGGAGCACTCTGGCTGCACTTCTTCCAAGATGGATCTATTGTTTCTTTTAGCAGCCCATGGTACTTTCAATATTCTCCTCCAACACCATAACTCAAAGGCATCAATTCTTCTATGGTCTGCCTTATTCACTGTCCAGATTTTGCATGCATATGAGATTACTGAAAATACCATGACTTGGGTCAGGTGCACCTTCGTCCTCAAGCTGATGTCTTTGCTTTCCAACACTTTAAAAAGGTCTTGTACAGCAGATTTGTCTAATGCAATACGTCATTTGATTTCTTGACTGTTGCTTCCATGAGTATTGATAGTTGACCCAAGAAGAATGAAGTCCTTGACAACTTTAATGTTTTCTCCATTGATAAGAATGTTGAATATTGGTCCAGTGGTGAAGATTTTGTTTTCTTGACATTGAGATGTAATCCATACCAAAGGCTGTGCTCTTTGATCTTCATCAGTAAATGTTTTAAGTCCTCTTCACTTTCAACAAGCAAGGTTGTATCATCTGCATATCGCAGGTTGTTAATGAGTCTTCCTCCAATCCTAATGCCATGTTTTTCTTCATATAACCCAGCTTCTCATATTATTTGCTCAGTATACAGGTTGAATAAGTATGGTGAAAGAATACAACCCTGGCACACACCTTTCTTAACTTTAAACCATTCAGTGTTTCCATGTTCTGTTCGAACAACTGCCTCTTGGTCCAGGTACAGATTCCTCCTGAGCACAATTAATTGTTCTGGAATACTCATACTTCACAATGTTGACCATAGCTGGTCATGATCCACACAATCAAAAGTGTTTGCGTAGTCAATAAAGCACAGGTATACATCTTTCTGATATTCTTTGCTTTCAGCCAAGATCCATCAGACATCAGCAATGATATCCCTCGTTCCACAGCCTCTTCTGAATCCAGCTTGAACCTCTGGATCTTCTCTGTCAATGTATGATTGCAGCCGTTTCTGTATTACCTTTAGCAAAACTTTACTCACATAGGATATCAAAGATTGTCCGATGATTTTTGCATTCCATTGGGTCACCTCTCTTTGGAATGGACACAAATATGGATCTCTTCCAATCAGTCGGCCAGATAGTTGTCTTCCAAATTTCTTGACAGACGAGTGAGGATGTCAGTTGTTGCTAAGTGCCGTCGAGTCGATTCTGACCCACAGCGACCCTGAACAGGGTTTCCGAGGCTGTAAATCTTTACGGGAGCAGATAGCCTCATCTTTCTCCTGCAGAACAGCTGGTAGTTTCGAACTGCTGACCTTGTGGTTCGCAGCCTGATTTGTAACCACTACGCTACCAGAGCTCCTGAGGATGTCAGTAGGGGCATATAAAAGCAACTCCTGAGCTCCAAATGACTAAGTTGGCAATATCACCAAGCTCTAAGAAGGGATCATTGAGAGGCTATAATGGGCTTGTTGTTGTTAAGTGCTGTTGAGTTGTTTCCAACCCATAGTGACCTTGTATGGGGTTTCCAAGCAGTGGCTGGTGAGCTTGAACCATGGACCTTGTGGTTCAAACAACTTTGCAGTCCAGTGCATTAGCCCACAGTGCTACACCAGGACTCCATAATGGGCTTAGTATTGCTATTTAAAATAATGAAGCATTTCCTCAGCTTTCTGGATTCATTTCATCAAACAATTTCCTCAGCAGGTCTGATAGAGATTTGCAACAAAGTGGAAAACATTTTTTCAGGAATAAGACAGCTGATCTCCAAGGAGCAGCTGACTTAGCTTTTTAAAATAAATCTTGGTCTGACACACCTGGATTTCTTAAAGTGCTGTTACTGACATGCTCAACTTCTTCCTAAGCTTGTCAAACCTTAGGGTTTTTTTGTTTTGTTTTTTTCCTTTTTAACCAAATGTCGCTGGCCCAGGATCCCACATTACATTTAGTTGTCACGTCTCCTTAGGCTTCTTTTGACTGTGACAGGTTCTTAGACTTTGTCTTTGATGACCTCGAGAGTTTTGAAGAGAGCTGATTAGCTATTCTTTGGATTGTCCCTCAGTTGGGATTTGCTTGATGTTTTTCTCATGATTACACTGGGTTAGTTTTTGGAAGACTGCTGAGGTAAAATGGCATTCTCCTTATATCATATCAAAGTTAAGTCACTATCAAAGTGACCTATCAGTGATGCCATTCACCGTGATCACCTGGCTGAGTCCTGTTTGCCATATGTCCCTTGTAAAGTGATCCTCCCCACCTGTTTCCATACTATACTCTAGAAGGAATCACTAGGTACTGCCCACTAGGGGTGAGGAACTCTGGGTACAGACTATTACATAAATCTGGAATTATTCTGTTCATGCGATGTCTCTTCCCTCTCATACATTCATTATATCATACCAGTCTGGTCTGTAGGTATTTATTTTTATTTTGGGTTATAATTCAACACCACTTTAGTTTGTTGCACAAATTGTTCCATCTTTTTTGTTTTTGTTTTTTGTACAAAGACTTCCATTGGGAACTCTTTTACTTGTCCCTTTGTACCTGACATACCTCCAATCATTGTGACTTGTTTTGTTTTTGAGCATTTCCTTACTTTGTGCTTAAGTCTCACCTTGTATGTTCCCTGTCCTATTCCGAGGATGTGGGTGCTACGTATTCTTCCATAATAAATTTTTTCCAGCTGTGCAACTACTAACAATGAATCTTCCCTCTGGTTGCCCTGATGTGAACTAGGAACCTGAGCAGAAGAACTCAGCTCTGGAAAGCAGCAATTCCCTAAATTATGTGTGCTTTCAAAGAATAGATAAGTCTAAGCTAGAAAAAAAGGCAAAGTAAACCATCAGGTTTGCTGTATTGTAAACCAATTTGATATGGTTTCAACAGAACCACAGAAAGATCCTCAGAACAGCAGAGTCATCTGTTGGGGTCATTAGGGAGAATACTGATAGTATCTCCGGCTTTGCCACATAACAGACACAGCATGATATATTCCTGAAATTCATCCATGATACTGAATGTATACTCATGCCTGGCAATGATGTCATAACAGTTCTTATACAGATCATCATAAGTAACAATTTTCTCCATCTTCCTCTTTGAAAGATGTGTTTGTGATCATCATTAAATTCCTCTTACTGCACACTGCACAGCCTGTGGAGTTCAGCAAGGAAGATCCGTTCTCCAAGCAGGTGGTACCCCGGTTGGGATATTCCTTCTCCACATAGTCCCCACACATCGTGACACCATTAACAGGGCTCAAGTCTGTGACTTTTGAAAGCAGATCTCCAGGTCTGTCTACCGAATATCATCTGGATGTGTTTGTATTGCCAACCTTTCAGCTAGTAATCAAGTACTTAACTGTGTTAGCCAAGGTCTTTAATGGCAACCAGACACACAGAAGAGCTTTTCCATTCCAAGGCCTTTGTTAGCTCTGTCTTTGTTCCTGGAATGCTCTGCCACCCTGTATATCTCTCCAATACTTGATCCTCCTGCAGCCCAGTGCTGCCCAGGACCGTGCTCCTCCCCAGCACCTGAAAAGCTGGAGGTTTGTTTCTTTGCTGGAGAGTTGATTTCTGTCTGGCCCTCTCAGAGAGTGAGGTGGCATCTCTGTTTCCCACCAAGTCCTGTGCACAGCAGCAGGAAGGCACTCTGTGATTATATGGTGTAATACAGTCCCATGATGAAGAATGATTTCTTTGCTTCCTGAGAGACTATGCAAGGGGTGTTGGTGGGAAGATGCACAGCACAGTGTTAACTGTGACTTTCTTCACAGAACTACATATAGATGTTATTTTTCTACATACATATTTTTATTTTCAATTTTTGTACACTGATCATATACTTCTGTGTGAATAAAAAGAAAATTCTAACAGGAAAAAGACGTAAATGCCATGAAACTATGTAGCTATCTATCAATTACTCTGTGGTATAATGTTAAGTTAAAAAAACAATAATTGAGTGCAAGATCATATATAGTTTTATAGTTCAAGTTGCCAATGATAAAGCTTAGAAAAGGCTATGATATCCATATCAGGATTTCCTAGAAGAAAGTTTTATTTCTGCACTTATTGATAGTAGTTCTCATGCTAGAGGGAGTCCTTTAAGAATAATTTTCAAGGTAGCTGGAAAAGTGGACCTAAGTGACACCAGCTTCCTTTGGCCAGCCCTCCTGGCCCAGTCTGCAAAGGGCACAGTGTTTCTCCCCTAGGGGAGCAACAGAGGATGAGGGAGGCAGGGAGGCACAGTTAACTCCTGGTCCAGCTATTCCTACTGGGAGCTGCTGACAAGTCCTAGAGTCTGCATCATCTATGGGAGACTGAGGAAGCAGGTTGGGTCCAGAGGTAGGTTAGATGGAGAGGTTCCTCATTCCAGACCAGGGCCTCCCACAGACAGACTGATGGACAAGCAGACTGAAGGGACTACAAGTTGCAGGAAGAGATGTTGTTGGGACCCAAGTAATGCCTACCACACATGTGAAAAGTTACCGCATGCACACACATGATATGCAGTCATGAAACACACATGCTGCATAGACACATGCAACTGAAGACTCAAACACAGACTCACACATACTACACATACCATACTCTTCCCATGTTTGAAACTATTACAGACCTGACACACAGTCATAGAAACACACATACCACATAGACTGGCGCATACTACACATTACATACATGTGAATCAACTACATGCATGCACAAGTCATAGAAACATGGGTGTCACATGGACACATGAGACTATAGACACAGATAGATACTGGTAGGAAATACATCATACATATCCTCTACATGTATGATCCCACTACCTACATTTTCACAGATGACAAAGTCATAGAAACATACTCACTGCATGCACACACAAACAAACATACCACAGCTCGCCCACCCCCACACTGGCCAGCACCCATCTGACAGGGACAAACACCACAAGGAAACAGAAAGGAAGATAACTCTGGGTCAGCTTGTGTGCGAGGGTAGGGGGGCGGTGAGGAGCCAGCTGGACTTTCCAGGTGGGATTAGGGGCCAGGTGGTCCTGGGGAGCAGAAGCAGCAATCAGGGTCAGGGAGGGCTGGCCTTCTGTCCCTGCTGGAACCTGGCGGAAGGGCCCTGAGGGGTGGGGCCATGTGAAGGAATCTTTCCCTGTGGAAAATTGTCACAAGGGCGCAAGTGGAGGTGGCCACCTGAGGCTTCATAGGGCTCAGGGCCCACTCGACAGGTGTCGTCGCAGGAGGACACAGTGGGCGTGGCTGGGGTGGTGGTGCAACATGGGAAGTGGGACCTGAGAGAGACGCTACCTTGAGCCCTCAGAAGCCAGGATGGGAGTGAGGCTGTGTGGGCTGCTGCAGCTTCTTTCCCACTTACTTCCTCCTTCCACTGCTGTCCCCCGGCCTTAAAAGTCTTTGTTTAAGTCACCTGCCTTCCCGCTGTTCCCTCCAGACTCGTGGAGTGGGAAATTATCCCGGAGCGGGGGGAGCGGGGGGCGGGGAGAGGGAGGGAGGCTGCAGTTGACACTATTCAGAATAAACACGCAAGTGTTTGTGCCTTCCGCGGTCGTCCACGAGGGGCTTTCCTCGGACTTTACCTGATGTTTAGAGCCTGAGACCACCCTAGCCTCAGGCAGTTCTGTCCAGGAATCGGGGTGCCACGAGACATGTGCACAAGGAACACTTCGGGCTGTCGTGCGGGACCGCTAGGATCCCAGGAAGCAGCGGGTCCTCGACGGGTCCGCCCTGCCATGCCCATCACCCGGATCCCCGCCACGTCGGGTTCTGAGCCCCCAGCCCATAACGCCGCCCATTGTTCGACCCCGCGTCCAGACAGGTCTCTGAGCCCCCGACCCATCGCCCTTCTCATCACCAGGTCGGCTTCACGTCTCGCCCTTCGCCCAGCCCCCAGTCCCGGTCAGTCAGTGCGCCCCCGCTCATTGCCCCGCCCTCTGCCCGGTAGGTCCTGGAGTCCTCAGTCCTTCGTCCCGCCCCAGCCCATCGTCCCGCTCCCCAATCTGGCCCATGGCTCC
>NW_006408909.1:1268799-1285294 GCF_000296735.1 Chrysochloris asiatica
CATCCCGCGGCGCAGACGATCCCGCCGGCAAAGCATGGCGCCGAGGTGAGGCTGCTCGCGGTCCCGGGCAGGAGAGCTGGCGGGGTGGCGGGGACTTGTGCGGCGCCCTGACCTATGGCCTCTCGCCTGCAGGTGGCCGCTACCGCTGCAGCGGCGGCTCCTGGACGTGCTGGCCCCACTCTTCCTACTGCTTGGAGCCCGCGCGGCCTCTGCGGAACCAGGTAAAACTCCCGTCCGGCTTTTTGGCCGGGACGAACAAGGTTGCCGGTGTACGAGTCCCGACCATACTACGGCCGCCCTTTGTGCGAGTCCTCATCGGTCCCCAGCGGCGGCCCCCAGGCACCCACTCTCAGGCTCCGCTCTCCCAAGGAGTGGCGATCCGAGAACCCGACGACCCCTACCTGCCCACTTAATAGCAGGTGACCCGCAGGCTGCGGCGGGGAGAGAAGGAGGCAGGCGGGGGCTACCAGCGGCAGCGCCCGGCTGGGAGGACTGGACAGGCCTCCGTGTGTCCAGAGGTCCGCCGACGAGCTCGGTAGCCTCATTCATTCTTCAGAGAGTTGTCTGTGGGAGACTGGGGGTTCGCGCCACCACCGCGCACCGGTACGAGATTGCCCTGTGCCCACGCCCTTGCGTGGTGGCCTAACTTTAGCGACCCGTGGAGAGGTTGGTACGTTCGGCCCCTGTCCAGCGAGGTTCGAGGGTTGTGTGGTTGTAGTCACAGTGGGGGCTTCTCCGCTGTGTCGCCGTCAGTCACTTGTCTCGCGCAAGTCTCCGGTTCCCCTCCCGAGCGTCCCTCCCTGAGCCTAATGCCGCTTCCCAGTGGGTCCCCGGAGTGACAGGGACAGGGTTCTGCAGTTCTCCCAGGAAGGCGGTGAGTCTCCAACTTCGGAGGTAAACGCTACAGGTTTTCCAGGGCCCGGCTCCCTCGTCGCTGGTCGGGCCAGCCTTTGTGAAGCTGCCAGGCCTGTCCCTGCGCCCGCCGCGGTGTCGGGTTCGCGTGGTCCTCTTTGATGCCGCCGATCACCAAGAGGCCCTTGGGAGAACAATGCTCAGGGATCCGCTGCCGCCGGACCCGCCGCTCTTCTCGCGTGGACAGCATATTAGAGAGCTGGGACGCTTTGAATGGGGTTGCCCTTCCCAGTTACCTTTTAAACTTTCTTTGCCACGAGTTTCTGCGGACGCCTTTCCCAACCACGCGGTGGCCACTTCTTCCTTCCCAACAAGTCCAACAAAGGCTCCGTGAGGAGGTGGTCCCTAGGGTGGTAGTGGTGGGTACCAGACCCTGTGGAGAGCTACCCACTCTGCCCCCAAGAGACCTGATGAGTGATTCTAGATAAAAATAGAATCCGACTAGAGTTCGTGTGTCCCAGGGGACCACGGAAGGCGGCCCCCTCCTGGGGGGGGAACACACCTACTTACTACAGCTGGGGAGTAGAGAAAGGAAAGAAATAACTTGTTTCATTGTTTCTGAGTTCAGCTGCCAGGTTAAATATTAGCATCAACTTCTTAAAAAGTAACCACCTCCCGAACTTCTGCTGACAAATCTATTTGGGGAGCAGCAGGGAGATACCTCACCTGTCTGTGTTATCTGGAGGGTGAGACAAAGCAACTGGAGAGAGATGGATTTAGGGACATGCCTGTCCTCAGGGCCCTGCCTTCACAAGGTATTGCTTTCTGACCACTGGACCTCTGCAATGAGCCTGCAGGTCTGTCCCAGACCCGTGCTTCCTTTGCAGGAATTTGGGATCATGGCACCGTTTTGATAATCAGAATGGAGAAGAGTAAAGACTCTGGTGTGCCCAGCCCCCAACCAAAGGCACTTCCTTATCAAGATGGAGACATTAAAGGCTGATGCATTCTTAGAGTGGAAAAATACCATCAACAATGTAATGTCTGTGAGGGATATTGGGAAATAAGAGTAGGGGAATTAAAGTTAATGCAGACTTGGTGTGGTGTGGTGTGTATGTGTTACTGCTCACAAAGCAGTGCCAATCCTTTATCTTTTCCCAGCAGTGGCTGCAACTGCATTGGGGGTTTGCCCTCTGGGACAGGAAGGGCCCTTCCCAGGGGTCTGGAGTGGAATGTGGTTTCTTCTCTGTGGCTGGAGATGAAAGCAGGAAGCTGGCTCTGCTAGTGGGGAGGGGGGCTTATGTATGCTGCCTACCCCTCTACCCTGCCCCCCACCATTCTCATCCCTCCACTATCTTGGTGTGGGACAGGAACAGGCTCTGACTCCCAGCACTCTGCCCTTGAATGCTGAATGAGTCACTCAGTCCCCTGCCCCACTAAGTTCCTGTGAAATGAGAAGAGAGGAGCTAGTATGTATGAAATCTTAGCAACGGCTCATCAAATGCAGCAACTGACTGTTATAGAAACGTTTAAAAATCACTCTTCGGAAGAAATGGGGTGTGAATCCCAGTTTACTGACTTGCAATTTTTCTGACCAGAAATGATACATGTCTATACTGTATCACCTTCACCCCATGTTCCATCCCCATGTGTGTCAGAGTAGAACTGTGCTCCACAGGGTATTCAGTGGCTAGTGTCTCAGTAGTCAGGCCTGTGGGTAGACTCAAACCTCCAAACTTATGGTTAGCAGTTGAATGAGTAACTATTTGCACCACCCAGGGGTTCCATACTGCGCCAATTAGCCAATTAAATAAAAACAAGTGTTGTTTTTTGGGACTTGTCAGTGTGATTGTGATGCTGGCATGTATACATTTGCCCATAGTCAGAAACTTGGTGGAGCCACATAGAATGAATTGCAGTCCTGATATGAAGAAGAGCATTTGTTAACTACCAGTGGGCAGAGTGGCCTGGCTGGGTCAGGCTGAACTCACCTGAGACTAGGGGCTAAGATCTTTCCAGTGGGCTGCCTCTTTTTGGTTTTGGTTTCCTTGGTTATGATGTTTGTCCATAGGCCAATGACAGTGAGGTGCTTCCCAGCAGTGTGTCCCCTAGTGACTGCCTTTGTCCATACAGAGGCAGCATGCACAGGACCCTCAGGGCTCTGGGATAAATGTAGGGGCAGGCCTTGAATTCCATGCTGCTCTGGTTAGCAGTCACACAGCAAATACCAAGCAGCATCTCCATGGGGTTCTAGAATGTGCAGGGTCCAGTGTGTGAGGTGGAGTAAACCAGGATCAGTACTCAGCCCAGTCTCCTTCCACTTGCTTCATGCTCCATGCCCAGGGCAGTTGAAGTTGGTGAAGGACCTCATGATTCTCACTGCTCCGATTGATGAGTCCCAGTGGTGCCTACTCTGCCTAGGGCTCCAGGAACTCTCCCATTACCCCTGTTTAAGACCCTTGAGGTTGAGCCTGCTCTGTGAACAGATAGACCCTTTTGTCCTATTCCACTAGGGGGCAAATGCAAGTCAGGTGACTGGGCAGGCCTCCATACCCCTCTGTGCACCATGGGCAGAATGAGGTAAGCAGTTCACCTCATCCTTCATGGGGCCACATATTTGGGATCAGGGTCCTCCCCAGCTTCATGTGGAGCTCTGAGCTAGGGTTCACATTCAAGGCCCATGAGTACACCTGACACCATTAAGATTCTAGGGCATAGAAGGTGGACACACACCACTAGACGCCAGAGAGGGTTGATGGGAGCCCCTGTAGCTTTCCATAAGTAAGCCCCACTGTGCAACTGTGGGGAAATCTTCCCAGATACCTTCAGCCTCACTTGGGTTTAGCCTGATCACTACACTACCCTTCATTTTTGCCTTAGATTTAGTGTCTACTAGTGGGAAGTCCTGGTATGGTACTGTGGGTTAATGAGTCAGACTGCAAAGCCATTTGAACTGCAAAGTCGGTGGTTCAAGCTTACCGGCTGCTCCTCGGAAACCCTATACAGGGTTGCTATGGGTTGGAACTGACTCGATAGCACTTCCCAACAACAACAATGGACAGTGATACATACTCATTGCCATAGAACTGATTTGGACTCATAGCAGCCCATTAAGATAGTGTAGAATTTTGGATAGGGGGTATCCAAAGCTGTAATTTTTATAGGAGCAGGCTGCCATACCTTTCTCCCATGGAGTGGTTGGTGGACTCAAACCATCAACCTTTTGGTTAACACCTGAGTACTTTATCACTGCTCCAGTGATGCTTCTCTTCCATCTTTATCTTGAGGAAAGGACAGTAAACTGATGGCATAGCTGATGTGTGTGAAGACTGTTGTTTTGACATCATTTTGTTTGGAGGATTGTGAGAATCTAGCAGAAGACTTTGCTGAGCCAACTGGTCAACAAGGGGAAGGATGCAAACCTCATCTATCTTGGCTGAACTGCTAATTAGTTGGTGATCTGGCAGCATCCTGGGGGTCAGGGCCCACTGCCCCCTAGTCACGTGGGATATATGGTACTACCCTGAGCTCCCCCTCTCTTAGAAATTTGTGGATTCCCCTGTGCTAATGGTGTGGTTCTTCTGTAGGATCAGCACAGGACTGTGAACCATAAGGTCAGCAGTTCAAACCCACCAACAGCTCCTTGGGTCCCAGGGTCACTATGAATCAGAATGGACTTGATGGCACTTAACAACAACAGTGTGTCAGTAACCCAATGGAGGGTTTGTGAATCAGTATGTGAGTGTCAGTAGGTCCTGTCCTTGGCCAGGCTGGGAGCCCTGGCTTGTCTCCACACAGGCTCTACCTGCTTACCCCAGGAGGACCAAACTTGCATCCTGTTCCTTCTCCACCAAGTTTTGCTCTCTACCCAGTATCCATGCAGACCCAGGGGCCTCAGGGCTCTTACTGCCCATGCCTTAAAACTGAGTCCAGGGATCTTGGTTCCACAGTGGGTTATCGGAGTTGGATTTGAATAGACATAGCCAAGACCCTCTGGACTCCAAGTGTCTGTGGGGACACTAAGGTCACCTAAGTAACATTAGACTCTAAGCTAATGGGAAAGAGCTCTTCTAGAAGATGCTACTGTTCAGAACCACAAGTCACCACCCAGTCTCACCTACTATAAGTAAGTCTTCAGGGTTCAGGTGCAGAGGCCTCATAAGATAGTTTTGGATTTCAGCAAAACTTGTTTTTCAGGGCCTTCCTGCTTTCATTTAAAAGAAAGGAGAGGGGGAAACCTGTGTAGGGAAACCTAGAAGGAGTGTAACTAATATGCCTCCAGACTGAGGATGCTGAAGGGGAGGGAGCCCTTGGGCACCAGAAGCAAGATGGGGAAAACCCTGCCTTACCACCATTGTTTCACTTACAAAAATGCACACATAAATGCACATGCACACATGTAAACATATGCACAATGAAAATGCACACTTAAGCCCATGAGCACATGCAAACACACATGCACCCATACATGTGCACATAACATATACACATGCATAAATGTGCCCATATAAATATTTGCAAATATAAGCATATATGCACACATAGGCACACACATATGCATACACAAACACAGAAAAGTGTTCATCCATATACACACATATATAATGAATATGCATGAGTGCATATATACACAAATGGCCATACAGTACCTACACACATGTACAGTTAACACACATGAATATGTACACCCAAACTCACTTTCTCTTGGCCAACGTGCTTAGTTTCTCTCATCATCAGATTTTTGGAAAGGCTTGGTTCTCTGTGCTGGTGGGTGAGCCCAAGAGTCTTGTGTAGGGTGGGTGTTGGTATTTGCCTGAAGAAGTAGATCATGAATACACTTCGGGACTTGGGTTGGTAGGGGCCAGCAATCCTATATGCAGCTTAGAGAGAGGAGCCCCAATGATACCCACTTCTGGGCTGATTTTCCAAGGCTACTTCTAAGAAGGTGCTGTCCTCCCCCTGAGGATGCTCCATTGGACTCTTCATGCTGCTGAGCCCTAGGGTACAATGGGTCCCTCTGAGGACCTGACCGTGAAGGAGATATCTGGACCATCTGGTCCCATCCTCTCACTCTGTAGACATGGACTATGGGTCGAGGGACCTAATAAGGCTTCACAGCTTGTAGGTGACAGTGCAAGGGCTAAGTCCATCTCTTCTGAGCTCACCTTCAGTGAGCTTCTGCCTCTCTGCTAGGGAGGGACGCATCAGCCAGAGTGCATCCTCTGTGACTGGGGACTGACTGTCCAGCCCACACTTGGGTCAGGTGGCCTTGCTCATACCACAAGGCATAATACGAATCTGTAGCCAATGTCAGTCCAAGCTGAGAAGTAGCCACCTGTTCTGGGTGCCCAGGTCTCTGTAACTTGTCAGAGAAAAAGACGAAGTACTCTGTAAGGATGCCTCTTTCCTGGGTAGTTAGCCTGCCTGAGCATGAACCATTTGGTGCTTCCAAATTATTCGGGTAGAAGGGGTATGTCACAAGGATAAACTTTCCCAAACTTCAAGCTGTTGGTGCTGGTGGGAGGTCACATTTAGAGAAATACTTGCTTGCCTTACTTACAAGATGATTAAATTGGAAATCATCTGAAATGCAGCAACTCAGAAAGAGATTGGAGACAGTTGGGGGAGAGTGTGAGGAGCTGGATGGGCTTATGACTCTGCTTACTTGGGCAGCTCATATAGTTTCTCTGGATCCCACACCACTTGGCCACTGATGGTTTGGAGTATTGGGTAGTACTTTATTTTTAGGGTCCTACAGGATTCCTGGTACAGTGCTGTGGGTTAATGCACTGGACTGCAAAGTTCTTTGAACTGCAGGTGGACAGTTCAAGCTCACCAGCCGCTCCCTTGGAAGCCCTATACAGGGACTCTATGAGTCAGAACCAACTTGAAGCACTTAACAACAACAACCCTGGAGGCATCAGGCTGCTGAGCTCCTCGTCTTCCACCAATCTTGGAAGAAGCCGGCATCAGGGTAGTCAGTACAGGCCTGGACCCTCTCAGGGTAGCAGAGTTTGTGCTTACTGCATCCATTCCCCTGTGTGCAGATCCTGTTCTGTTGTTGGTGGCTGTCACCTTCCCTCTCCTAACCTGGGACAGGAAGAGTTTGGACTCTTGTGTCTCCTAACCTTGGACTATTGTGAGGAGCACGTGATATTTCACACCATACATTGTACCTTCATAACACAGACTGTATCTTCACGCCATACAGCGTATCATTGCACTATACAATATATTATGTTTAGGAGATGGTAAGTTCCATGTGGACACGGAGCTGTGCCTACTTTGCCCCCAGCTCTGGCCAGTACCAGCAGGTGGACAGAGGAGTAGCACCAGCTGACCTGCTTTCAGACTGGTGGGCTGGGCCAACATACAACTGTCAGAAGGAGCTTTTGATCACGGTGCTCTGAGTCACATTGAAATTAGAGGCCGCAGGGCATGGTGTCTGTGCTCCCTCCTATATCTGCAGAACCTGCTTTCCCTCCCAGCTCCTCTGACACAGGCAAGCCTGAGCCTGGCTGGCCTGCCCATCTTCAGCAGGGCCACAGTAAGGAAAACCTGTTGGCAGACCCATATATCTCTCTGGAATGTCATGCCGGCAGACAGGGTCACTCCTTCCAGCTGTTCTATGGGTCCTTCTTACCATGAGGGGGTGGGGCATTTAGGTATACAGGGCAGGGACACCAGAACCTGGTGGGACCCTCATTCACTTTCTGGTTTCCAGAAGACCAAGATATTATGGGAGGGTTACTGGCCATTGATTAAAGGTTGACTTTTATAAGGTGCTCCTCTGGAAAGGATACCATTGCTTAGATCCAAAGACAGGAACTGACAAGTGGATGGGTCAGGGGTTGTATGACAAGGGAGCTTGGTGATAGATTATAGTGACAAAGTCTGAATTTAATATTTGCAGATACCATGTGCCTTTTCTCTCTCTTTTTGGTGTGAGGGGCTTGTTTTATCTTTTTTGCTCCATTCCATTGAATGAATTCAAAACTACCCCTGCTTCAGTCCCTGGCCTTGAAGTTGTATTTAGAGATCTTTAAGGTGGTACTAGGTTTTCACAGCTGGGCCTTCTCTGCCTGTAAAGGCAAAGGACCTGCTAGCACAGGTTGTTCCTAGGGAAGACAAGAGACACCCTTCTATTTGGGGATGGCCTGAACTGATATGTAAGCAGGGATGGGAGAGCCTGCCTGGGCCACAGGGCCTGTCCTGGCAGCGGCTTAACTCATGTCTTGGTGCCTTGTAGATACAGTGAGCTGTTCTTGCTTTGGGAACAGAAATGGGCTCCATTCAGGCACTCCATTGGCCACAGCTGGATACACCTCTATCCAGAGACCTGGATTCCAGAAAGCTCCATGACTGTTCTTCTGTCTCCATCTAGAAAATCAGAGGACTTGACTTTGTGAGGAGTCCCTGACTCATGTGGACTCTGCTCTGTCATCCAGGCGGGATGTGCCGTCAGTGGCAGGGGCATGTGTGCACGGGGTACTGTCTAGAACTCGTGGCAGTCCAGCTGTCAGAGACACTAAGGATCCAGCACACCTCTGGGCCTGAAGCAGGCAAAACTCTGGGGAGGAAGGGGTCACCTGAGATGGCACTGCCTTCCCCTGGGATGCCCCTGTCCTGTTGAACCTCTGTGACCTTTTCCTGAGATGAAGAGGTAGGTGGGTGGGGGATGGATTCATGGGGAATTTTGGAAAGTCCTCCCAGCTGAGCCTCCTTGGGAGGTGCTAGGTGGGTGTGAGTCTCACTTGTCACCCAGCCAGTGCTAGGGGGTGAATCTGGCCACCTGGCCTCTTTCCTGTGTGCATATTTTGAGTGCTTCTTATGTGCAAGGCAAGAGACCAGAGAATTAACCTGAGAGTGTTTCTCCAGAGCCCACAGTGTTATGGGGAAGGCCCAGATGTGAGGGTGAAGGGTGCTAATGAAACCGGGGGATGGCTACCTCCCACTGTCTCCTGGCAGGCCAAGGACATGTGGTTGGGCTCCACATAGCACTTTGCATTGTTTATAATCCTTGTTTTATGATCCCTTTGGCTAGAGTGGGGGTTAAGTGTGTAGGGAGGTGTGGGATGAGGGCGGATGTCCCTCCAGATGGTGGCAGTGTTATCTACATGTGGCCTCCAGCCCACTCCACCAGCTGGGCATCACCACTTAAAGCATATTGCTAATTTGATCAATGGAAAAATATTCTCAATGTTGTATTTTGTTAAGTGTTTGGTCACTAGGGAGGTGAGTAGCTTTAATGTGTTGATTGACCATTTGTTCATCTCAGTCTATCCGTGACCGTGCTATTCCTGCTCTTTGACTGTTTCTCTGTCGGGTCTTATCTTTCTTCATGACTTTATAAGAACTCTTTATGTTAGTGGTGTCAGCTCTCATTTGCCCTGTTTTTCATACTTTTCTAGTTTGTATTCGGCCTGTTAATTCAGGATATGGTATTACTTAAAGCAATAGAGGATTTCTTTTATTTACTTATTTCATTTTTATGGCCTCTAACATATTCCTTGGAGTCCTGGTGTGGCACTGTGGGTTAAAGCACTGGACCGCAAGGTCTGTTTGAACCACAAGGTCAGCAGTTCAAACTCACCAGTCACTCTTTGGAAACCCTATATAGGGTTGCTATGAGTCGGAACCGACTCAGTGGCACTTAACAACAACAACATATTCCTTTACAGGCAGGACAGTGAACAGAAGAAGATGGCTAGGGATGGGGAGTCTGTGATTCGTGCACCCTTGGACAGTCACGCTTCCATGTGAATCTGTTGTGCATATTCATCTGTATCACTGAGAGACAGTGATGGTTCAGGGATAGAATTCTCACCTCCTATGCAGAAGACATGGGTTTGATTCCTGGTCAATACATGTCATATGCAGCCACCACCCATGGGCTTCAGCAGAGCTTCCAAAGTAAAGCAGGTTAGGAAACAAAGCCTGGCAAAATCTACTTCTGAAAATCATTGTATGGAATACAACAGTCCAATTCACAATTAATCGTGAGGATGACACAGGACTGGGTGGCATTGTATACCAGGTTGCCATGAATTTGGAATTGACTCCATGGTAGGCAGCCAGTAAGAAGAAGATCCCATGAGGCTGTCCAGAAGCTCCTGCAAAAGTTGGGACTGTGTTCTCTGTGGGTAAGTGAAGTTTCTTATGAATGGGCATGTTCCTGGATTTGAGGCCTCACCTTTTTGTAAGGCTTCATCTTAACTGGAAGTCCTGGTGTGGTACTATAGGATCAGCACTGGACTGCTAACTGTGAGGTTGGCAGTTGAAATGCACCAGCTGCTCTTTGGAAATCCTATACAAGGTCTCTGTTAGTCAGAACCAACTCAATAGCACTTAACAAGAACAAGTCTTACCTTGGAGTGTTGGTGTGGTGCTGTAGGATAACCACTGGACTGTGAGGTTGGCAGTTCAGATGCATCAGCTGCTCCTTGGAAACCCAATCAGGGTCTCTGTGAGTCAAAACTGACTTGATGGCAGTTAACAACATCGTCTTACCTGATGCGGTGTAGTCTAACAAGGAGTTCAAAGGAAAACTCTTGGCTTTCTTTTTACCTCTTTCTCCTCAGCCTTTCAACAAGAAAGAGGGAAAGCTGTCTTTAATCTTACTCCTGCTAACATGCTGGGCCTCTTGCTAGGCCCCCTTGCCAGCCCCTGAATCTAAGTACTGAGCAAGATGGCGCCCTGCAGCAATGCAGACACCCTGGTCCCTGCCCTCCTCCCCCCCCCAGTCTACAGACCCCTGTCAGACACCTCCTTGCACAGGGTAAAGGGGCTGTCAATGGGGCTGGGCTGTCTGGGCTTCAGGTGGGATGCCCACTTCAGGTTATGACCCTCAACACCCTGGACTAATGATGAGGAGAAAGATCCTTCCAGAACCTAATGCTCTTTTAGGGCCCTGGTCTCCCACACAGCCTCACGTTTCCAGCTTTCAGTTTTTACTCACCTCTCCTTACCATGTTCTCATTCCTGACTGGCAGTGGCAGTGCCTCTGGTGGGCCCTGGGGTTCTCACCATCTCAGCCCTGGTTCCGCTGTGGTGCTGAGGAACACATCTTGATCTGGGTCCCTGGTCCCCTCCCTGTTTCCTGACTGAAATGGACCTCCACCCCAGAGGACACAGGCAAGCCAGAAACTGGCTGTTCAGATTGTTGTTGTTGTTATGTGCCATGGAGTCGGTTCTGACTCACAGCAACCCTGTACAAGGTTTCTGAGGCTGTTAATCTTTATGGGAGCAGGAAGCCTCATCTTTCTCCCGCGGAGTGACTTTTCAGATTATCACTCATAAATTCACGTTACAAAATAATAATTATGCCACCAAAGGATTGGGACTTGAAAGAAAAACCTCTCTCTCCCCCAACACAACTTTTCCTGTCATTGTGGGGACAACCTGATGTTTTAGACCCGAGCCACCTCCTCTCTGGTCCCTGCCCTGTTCCTGGCCCCGTGCTGTGGACACTGACACAGCCTAGCCCATCTCCTTAGGGCTCAGAGGGCAGGCTGCTGCATTAGATGCCCTTGTCCTCATGTTTAAAAGGCAAGTTGGAAAACCCCTCATATATCTTTCGGTTGCATTCTTCCACAAACTTTTTGAAGCCCCTGGTATACTTCCACTATCAGTGGCACATGTGGTGGGCCAAAGAGTGCCCCAGCTCCAAAATACTCAGCTCATTACCCCTAGAACCTGTGGGTTGTTGTTGTTGTTAAGTGCTGTTGAGTCAGGTTCCGACCCATAGTGACCTTGAACAGGGTCTCTGAGGCTGTAAATCTTTACGGGAGCAGAAAGTCTCATCTTTCTCCCGCGAAGCAGCTGGTAGTTTCAAACTGCTGACCTTGTTGTTCGCAGCCCAATTCGTAACCACTACGCTACCAGAGCTCCTTAGAACCTGTGGGTATGTGACCTTAAATGGCACAAGCAACTTTGCTGATGGAATTAAGGGCCCTGAAATGGGTAATCGTGGTGTCTCCAGGTGGGCCCTGTGTGATCACAGGGTCCTGTGAAGAAGGAAGCAAATGGATCAGTCAGAGAAGGAGATGACAACAAAGCAGAGCTGGACTGGAAGATGCTTTCCTGCTGGCTTTGAAGATGGAGGAAAATCACAAGTGTGATGAAAAAGGCCAGGAGACAGAAGAATTCTCCCCTAGAGTCTCTAGAAGAAGCCAATGCTGAAGTACCTTGGTTTTATGCCTTCTGGCCTCCAGAACTGGAAGGGAATACATGTGTGTTGTTTAAAGGCTCTAGTCTTAGTGACACACTGGTTAAGCACTTAGCTGCTAACTGGAAGGTCAGTGGTTCAAACCATCAGTCTGCTGTGGGAGAAAGATGAGGCCATCTGCTCCCATAAAGATTTGTTGTTGTTAAGTGCTGTTGAGTCTTTTCCGACCCATAACGACCTTATATAGGGTTTCCAAGGAGCAGCTGGTGAGCTTGAACTATCGACCTTGCAGTTCAAATGGTTTTGCAGTCTGGTGCATTAACCCACAGGGCCACACCAACACTCCCATCAAGATTTACAGCCTCGGAAACCCGATGGAGCAGTTCTACTCTGTCCTATGAGTCAGTCTGAGCCACAATCCACTCAACTGCAGTGGAATTCTTGGTTTTTTGCTTTTTCAGGGGAATAATTCTAATGTTACTAATAGTGGCTTTTTTTTTTTTTTTTTTGAGGGATGAGGAGTTTCTGGTTCTTTTTCTGTGGGGATTGGGCGGAAACTCACCTTTTCAAAAATCAAACCTGTAGGATCCCAACCAACTCTTCTGGCCTCTGCTCTCCTTTTGATTCTGAGTGTGGAAACAGCGGCTCATTCTAGGAAATGGGGAGCTCAGAGACCCATGTGGATTCCGAGACCAGGTGGTCTTCCTCCTTGTGTTCTCTGGTCCTTTTCCATTGAATGACTGGGACTGTTTTCCTAATTAGGAAGACACTGCTGCCTTCTTGGATTTCAGTTGATATACCCGCTACTCAGCTTGGAAGTATTCCATTCTGATTTCTCCTGGTCTGTTAATTTTCCCTGACTCTCAGCCCCTCTACCGACCCTTATACAGTGAGTGAGAGAAGAACCATGGGTCTGGATCTAGGGGTGGAACGCCATCAGCCCATAGGGCGTCATGGCAGATCTGCAGGCCCCCTTCCCTCTGCCCCCCACCACATACACACTGAGTTGATGACAAGCCCCCTCCCCAGGGACTCTGGGACTCTTACTCTGTCCTAAGTGCACTTGGCCTCTTATTGAAAGGAGAAGCCTGAGCCTTGGGAAGGTTGGGGAATGTCTCCCTTTATGCACCCTGGATGGAGGAAGCACCTCTTGTCAGCTGTTGGGTGTTTAGAAGGGCATTTTGCACACTATGCTGGTATGAGCTGTTTTCTCTTCTAAACTGCATGGCTGGGATCCGTGTTCTCTGCTGACTGCTGCTTAGGTGGGTGAGAGAACCTTACCTGGGCTGGTGGGCAGAGTGGAAGGGGCCTCTCTGCTGGGGTACAATGGGGAGCAGTCCTTCGGTTCTTGGAGCCTTGGCCAGAGGGCTGCACAGGAGTGTGTGGTCCAGCTCTGGAGCAGAGGAGACCCCCATCAGCTTCTCTCCCGAGGTGGGACCCTTGGAAAACCATTAAGAGCTGAATGCTTTGTGTGAAGGAAGGAAACAGGCCAGATGGGTCTGCCTTTCATGCTTTTACATGCAGCTGGGATAAAATCTTCCTTTAAAGGAGAAGGAGTTCCAGCTCATGTAAATATAAATAAACAAACAAAATCTTATTTATCTCTTCTCAGTCTACAAAAATTCCCCAGAGCTTGTCCCCTTCTCTCTTGGGTAGCAGTTTCTGGGATATTCTGCCAGAGCCATTGTCAGAGGGAGACTCTGGCTCAGGTCTCATCTGGGGCCCCTGCCCCATGTCGGTGTACGTGAAACCTCTTGACTCCCATTTGCCTTTGTGGCTTGTGTCTTGCACTTCCCCACCCTGGTCCAGGGATGGAGCCCCTAGCTGGCACCATGTCTATAGCTGGCCACTCTTTGTCAAACTATCTTTGCCAAAAGTCTGTCCCCATGGGCCCCACTGGTCCAGCACCTACCAGTTCTGGCTCTCCTCTGCACCATCATTTAGTCCTGTGGAGCCCATGCCTCAGAGCATATGTCTGTGGCCACATGTGTGTCCCTGACATCGCCAGTAGGGTCTATGGTAACTTGCAAGGAATGTCCCTGCTTGTTCCCGCTCTCTTCATCTCTGCAACTTTGGGATCCCACCAGAGCCTTACTGCTGATCACCATCCTAGGTCCCTCATCTCTGTCTGCACACCTTGTTTGTGCTGATAGCCTCCAGCCAATCTCCATACAGCAGCCAGCATCAAGGCACCACACTCCCTTCAGCAGAACATAAACGGGGTGAATTTATCTACATGTTGGCTCCGTACTCACCCCATCTCAGTGAAGACAGGCTGTTGGAGTGCAGGTGTCTGAATCCAACAGAATCCCACAACTAGTTCCTAGCGAAAGGAACCAGCACTCATCATGGCTGGGGTGATGAGAGAAAGGCGTTGGAATAAGGACTGTGACCACCAGGAGAACTCATACTTGCTGGAGTGCCTGTTTGGGTGGTGCTCTGGCACCTGGGCCTCAGGCCTTTTGGGAAGCCTGGGGGGCATCATGCCTAGGTAGCCTACACTGGGGATCAGAGAGGTGCCTTCAGAGGGACACCTGACCCACCCTCCAGGTCTGCTCCCCAGAACATGGCCTGACCCCTGCAGCTTCCTGAGAGGTCCCTGGCCTCCTTTCCTCCCCTAACCCTGCATGTGGGAAATGATTCTTTAGTCTGTCATGTTCTCTCCTGCTCTGTCATGGGCCACATGGTAATAGTAGTAGTTGCCATCAAGTCGGTACTGACTCATAAAAACCCTGTGCACAACAGAATGAAACACTGCCCAGTCCTGGGCTAACCTCACAATGGTTGTTATACCTGAGCCCATTTCTCCTGCTACTGTGCCAATCCATTTCACTGGGAGTCTTCCTCTTTCTCTCTGACCCTCCTGTGGTATTCCTCTCCAGTGACTGGTCCTTCCTGAGAATATGCCCAAAGTGTGAGAGACAAAGTCTGGCCATCCTGGCCTCCAAGGAGCACTCTGGCTGCACTTCTTTCTAACACAGATCTGTTGGTTCTTTTTGCAGTCCATGGCACTTTCAATATTCTCCTCCAACACCATAACTCAAATGCATCAATTCTTCATGGGTCATATTTGTTGTTTTGAAGTGCCATTGAGTTGATTCCGACCCATAGCCACCCTGTATAGGGTTTCTGAGGAGCAACTGGTAAGCTTGAACTGCTGATCTTGCAGTTCAAATGGCTTTGCAGTCTGGTACATTAACCCACAGCGCCGCACCAGGACTCATGGGTCATATAGTAGTCCCCAAAAGACTCGTCCTAGTCCTAGTACTTGAGACTTGTGAGTGGGACTTTATATGACATATGGACTTTACTGATGTGGTTAGCTTAAGGATTTCAAGATGAAATCATCCTAAATTATCTGTGTGGGCCCAAGTCTAGTGACAGGTGCCCTTGTAAGACTCACCAGAGTAGTCAGGTAAAAGAGGTGGAGGTCAAGTGACCACAGAGATCAGAGTTGTACAGCCACAAGCCAGGGAATGCCTGGACCACCCAGACCTGGGGGAGATGAGGAAGAGCCTCCCCTGGATCCTCTGCTGGGAGCACAGCCCTGCCCATGCCTTCACTTAGGCTTCTGGCCTCCAGACCTGTGAGAGATGAAATGTCTGTGTTTTATGCCATCTGGAGTGTGGTAACTTATCACAGCAGCCCAGGGACACTCATGCTGTGCCCCACGCTTCCCCTTCCCAGAAAAGCTGTTCAGAAAGATTGGGATGGGGGGGTGTTTCCCAGAGTCCCAGGAACCTCACTAAGGCTCCTCATAAGAGAAGGGATTAGGGGTCACCTTGCTGTACTGCAGTGTTTTCATGGTTTTTGAAACAAAATCTTTTTTTATATATGTTTTATTGTGAATTATGTGATGGTTTACATGGGAGAATGTTAGTTATACATTCATCCTATCATGTATCATTTCAATGCCATGGTTACAATCCCCTCCATGCATCATCAACCAAGCAGAGGGTATATCCTGCAAGCCTGCCCCCTGGTTGTCAGTACACAACCCCTCTCCCTCTCTGGGTCTAAAGTCCTCAGCTGCTCCATCTCTCCACAACGTCATCATCTCTGCCTCCATCTCGTGTCACTGCTTCTCTGGGTAGGATCCCGCTCTCCGCTCTTCTCCCTTGATACAAATTCATTTTTAAAATCATGCAAGTCAAACATAAATTCATAGCTGGTGTTTGCAAACCCAACAATATAGAACTGTTGTTGTTGTTAGGTGCCATCGAGTCGGCACAGACTCATAGTGATCTTATGCACAGCAGAACGAAAAAATGTCCGATCCTGGGCCAACCTCACTACCGCTGCCACACTTGAGTCCATCTATGCTGCCACCTGGCCAATCCATCTTGTTGGGGGTCTTCCTCTTTTTCTCTGACCCTCCATCTTACCAAACATGATATCTTTCTCCAGCGATTATTCCCTCCTGACAATAGGTCCAAAGTATGAGAGACGAAGCTTAGCCATTCTGGCCTCCAAGGA
>NW_006408909.1:1288004-1382933 GCF_000296735.1 Chrysochloris asiatica
GCGACCCTGTACAGGGTTTCCAAGGGTGTAAATCTTTACGGGAGTAGAAAGCCTCATCTTTCTCCCGCGGAGCGGCTGGTAGTTTCGAACCACTGACCTACCTTGTATTAGGACACTTGGTACATGTCCACGTCTGCTCTGCAGACTGTAGGCTCCTTGAAGACAGATGGACAAATGGATAGACGGCTCTTTTTGAGATTGGACTTTGCATCCCACTCCGTGTTGCTGTGAGCTGTTGTCAAGTAGAGTCTGACTCATGACACCCCCAATATACAACAACATGAAATGTTGCCTTGTCTGTGCCTTCTTCACAACAGCTGGTATGCTGGAGTTCACTGTTGAGGCTACTATGTCACTCCATCCCCTGGCCGGTGGGTGGGGAGTGTCTCATCTTAGGTTCATTCTCTACTTCACAAAATATGTCGTATTCTGATGACTGCCCTGGCCTCCTGGGAGGGACTTCTGGTGTGGCAGTGTAGGATAAGAACTGGACTGCAGACCACAAGGTTATCAGTTCAAACTCACCAGCTGCTCCTCAAAAACCCTATACAGGGTCACTATGAGTTGGAATTAAGGAACTTTAAGGTCAGTGACTGACCTTTCCTGATGACAAGGACAATAGCATCATCCTTGTTTCTAAGGTGCATTCTGGCTGTATTTCTTTAAGATTGATTTGCTCCTTCTTCTGAGAGTCTATGGTATTCTTCACCAACACCACTAGTTCATTCTTCTTCAGTCTTGCTTTTTCATTGTTCAATGTTCACATGCAGATGAAGTGATTGAAAAGACCTTGGCTTGGCTCAGGTCCACCTTAATCCTTAAAGTGTGTCTTTTGAAACCTTAAGGAGGTCTTCTGTGTTAGATTTTCCCAGGGCATTACTTGCTTGACTTCTTGACTGCAGCATCCATGAGTGTAGATTGTGGGTCTTAGTAGAAAGACATTGGTTACAACTTCAATCTTCTATGCAAATGCTCCTTTTGCTGGTGGTTCTGGGAACCCAGAATGCTATTGGCCACACTCACCTCTGCTGTGTCTCCTCTCCTTGCAGCCCACAGTCTACGTCCTAGAGTGTCTGCTACTTCCCAGACCTTCCTACTTGCTAAAGGGAGACTCATTCACAGCAACTTTGAAAACAACCAAAAATGAAAAGTTGGATTTTCTTCTATGTCGTTTATTAGTCAAAACTTTTATCTTGGTTCTTTTCATCTTCTACTGCTTAAATTGGTCAATTCTATGATCCCTTTCTCTGATTTACTCAGAGGCTGGAAGCAGTTGAGATAGGTGGGTGTGGTGATGGTTGGACAGATTTGTCTTTGCTTCAAAGTTGTAGTGGACAATGAAGCTCACGTCATGTTAGGTTGGTGTGTGCGTCCTGGACTACTTTTGTATGGAGCTACTCAGAAACCCTATACAGGGTTGCTATGGGTTGGAACCGACTCGACGGCACTTAACAATAACAACAACTCATTCCAGCAGCTCCCTAGGTGGATGGCCAGCCTGGAAAGTCTGTTAAAACTTTGTGCCTAGAGGCTTGTTGTTAAGTGCTGTCAAGGCAGTTCTACTGCCGCGTCAGTTCCGACTCACAGTGAAGCTGTATAGTGTTTCTGAGGAGCGTCTGGTGGATTTGAACCACTGACCTTGCAGTTCAAATTGACTTTGAGGTCTAGTGTTTATCCTACAACGCCACACCAGGCTTGGGGACCTGCATTGATGGGAGACAACAAAATGCATCTACATAAATGGCCTTTATAGGCTTTGGAAGAGCCGCCCTGGTCCTCCTGAGGGGCGAGGCCTTCAGAATATCTAAGTAGTTGATATTATGATAATGACTGTTACATATGTAAGAGGGCATGTACTGCTGAGCTGGCTGGACCTTCAACTTGTCTCCTCCCCTAACGCTTTCCTTCCATCATTTAGTGATGGTCCTCACCCTACGCCCACCTCAGTACACTCACAGGCATACTCATTCTCACTCACAGTGACTCACTCACCCACTCAGACACATATACTCACTGTCTTTTTTTTTTTTTTTTTTTAACTTTTTATTGTGAATTGAGTGAAGGTTAACAGACAAGACACACTTTCATACATACTCTCTCACACTATGAAGCCCTTGTGTGGCACTGTAGGATAACCATGAGGTTGGCAGTTCAAACCCACAACTTTTTTCTTGGAAACACTACTTAGGGTCGCTATGAGTCGGAACTAACTTAACAGCACTTAATAACAACAACTCACACATTCAAAGAGGCTCACACTGAGGTCCTAACTTGGTAAAACCTGAGCCCCAGAATCAGCTTAATGATGGATGAGAGGTTCACATCCTGTCAGCATCTCAGCATCAGGTCTCCCCTCTGACTCAGAGTTTCTGCCTGGTTCTCCTCAGCCTCACCACAGCTCCTCTCCCTGGTGGACATGGTGGACCCTCTCTTTGACTCCTCCCAGGGTCATCTCTCCTACTCTCCCTGAAAATCTTGTTTTCAGCTGGGTCCCCTGGCCTAGGGCTCCTCGGGTTAACCCAGATGGAATCCCTCAGCTGGTCACTCATCCAACTTGACGGGAAGGTAGAGCCCTCATGGCCCACCTTCAGCTGTTTTCTGATGTCTCCCCAAGGGGGTGGGGGCAGGCCAGGGAAAGAGGTCATGAGTGGGGGCACCGAGGGAGCCAGGGTATGGCCACCACTCCCCGGGAAATCCAGGATGTTTGAAGGGGACCTAAACTTTCCCACCTGGACTTTCACATGCTGCTCCTCTGCTGGAGCCCTCCCACCTCTCACCTGATCACCTGTCTGGTCCATTTGTTTCTAGATATAGCCCGTGCCACATTTGGGGGTGTCAGCTGGTGGTGGCTATACTCCCCACTATGGTGTTTACACAGAGCCTGCTAATTTGCTACCCGCAGTCAGGGACCAGAGTCCTTGTTCTCCCTGTCAGCCCTGGTACCTAATATTGTGCCTGCAACAAGTTGGTGTTCAATAAGTCCTTTCCAAGTGGATAGATGGATAGGTGAATGGATGGATGGATTTCTGAATGCTTGTGTACACACCAACCCATCATGAAATTGGGGATCCCAGCTCCAAGCGAGGGGCCAGGCATTTCTGGGATTTGAGGGCCAGTATTTGTCCTGGTGTGGCGCTGTGGGTTAATGCGCCAGACTGCAAAGCCATTTGAACTGCAAGATCAGTGGTTCAAGCTCACCAGCTGCTCCTCAGAAACCCTATACAGGGTCGCTATGGGTCAGAACCAACTTCACAACAACAACATTTTCAGTGCAAAGGTATCCCCTCATCCACACAGAAGGTACACTCCTATTCCTTTTCAGGTGGTGCTGAATGTTACACCATCCTTGGGTGCATGATGATTTCCCTCACTGATGCTGGATTCTAGGAATAGAAAGGAAATGTTGAGTGCAGAAAACCGGATGCCTTTTCCTTTATTACCTGGCCACAGTTCACCTGGCCAAGCCCTTCCTCTCCTGCCTTGTCCCACAGGGGGTCATTGTGGGAATTTGGTCATTTGTTAACCCATGTGACTGTGACATATCACAGTGGCAGACATAATGGCATCTCAAGGTACATGGTGTGTTCCTGGTTCTCCTGACTTCTCCTTGTCAGTGAAAGGGTGGGAGGAAAGAGGATGAGTCATGTTGTGGTTTCCCATCTACCTTCATCACCCATGTACCGTTGTTGGTTCTGATTCATGGCAACCCCACCTATAACAACAAAACATCCCCCAGTTCTGCACCATTGCCACATCTCTACAATTGTTGCTAGGCTTCAATCTATTGTTGTGACCAATGTGTATTCTGAGTACATTTCAACCTAGCAAGCTCATCTTCTAGAACTTTATTGGACAGTGTTCTCTTGTGATCCATAGGGTTCTCGTTTGCTAATTTTTTTTTTTTTTTTAAAGTAGATCTCCCTGCCTTTCTTCCTAGTCTATCTTACTCTGGAAACCTGTCCCCTAAGAGTGACCCTGCTGGTATTTGAAATACCAGTGGCATAGCTTCCAGTATCCCAACAAGCCACCATAGTACCACAGATAGATAGATAATGGCTCTTGCACAAATGTGCCCTCATTGTCCTACATGAGAAACAACCTGTAGAGTTCAGGTAGTCTTGGTGTAGGGGACTTGGACCCGAGGGAAAACCAAGGTTGTACTTGCTAGGTGGAATTGGCTGATTTTCAGGAGATCCTCACCCAAGCAAGTAATTTCTAGAAGACTTATGTAATTTTCAAGTATCGCTTGTAACCAGTTTGCAATTGCTACTTTTCCTTAGGTCATGTGAATCAAGTCATTGAGCACAAGAGAAATCAAAATGACCACTTATATTTGGATTGTTCATCAGTTCCTTGAATTTTTTATTAGTTGCATTTACTCTTTTTTAAGAGTCTTCTGTGAGTTTCTGGCATCTCCCCTTTTATTTGAAGAGGAAAAGATGTGTGACGTTTCACCCACACAGAGAATAATGCTTGGAGAAACTAAGTCCAGAGATAAGTGTAGGCTACCCACCTGGCACCACATCCCACCTTTGTGGATAGAGGGGGATATTTTACTCCTTCATGAAGCGTTGTCTTGCCCTCATGAGTCCTGGGGTCTTTGAGGCCAGGCTGGCTAGCACTCAGCTTGGAGCTCATGGTTTGTAAGTTACCAAGTTAATGGTGAACTAGTTATCTCAGACTTGAGCTAAATATTAACAGATCAGACTGGCCAACCCCCACCCCCACGCCCCCACCCCCACTCTGTTTTTGGAAGGATTATTTATATTCATCCAGGAGGTGCCTAGACCCTGGGAAGGAGCTGTCCAGGGAAGCTGTTCTCTGGGTCTCCCAACTGACTCAGAGTGTCCAAGGTGCAGCCTATTGCTGGCCAGAGTGGGACCATCCTAGGGGTCAGGGCTCTGCAGCCTCTTCCCAGTGGGCCATAGCCAGCATCTCAGCAGGTTGTCTGGCTGGGGACACTCCACTGGGCAGTTGGGCCTGGCTTCTGAGGCAGAAGCTCAGGGCAGGGAGGCTTAGCAGACATGAGTGAGTCCTATACACTGAGCTTGGGACAGAGAGGCTGGCCCTTTCTGTAGCCCTGTGGAATCAGTCTGTAGGTCGTGACCTGATACTGGGATCCAGGGAGGAACACAGGTTGAGGGTCATCTGATCAGGTGCAGGCTGTGGCCAGGCAGGCTACCGTTTAAGGCAAATCCACATTGAACACTTCTGTCTAACAGGACATTGCTCATGAACCACATGGTGAGACATGCTAGGGTGCTACCTGAGGATAGCAGTGCTCAGACAAGGACCCACTGCAGAGGTGGGCAGAGATCCCACACCTGAAGCAGTTGTGAGTTTACTGGTGCAGGTAGGCACACCTCCGAGTGTTGGAGAGTCTCCCTGAGTTCCTGTGCTGCCAAAAGTTAGCATCACACATTGGGGGCTTGAAACAGGATTTCAGAGTTCTGAAGACTGGGAGTCTAAAATCCAGGAGTTGGCTGTGCCGATTCCTTCTGAGGCTCTAAGGGAGAAGCTGTCCCATGCCTCTCCCAGCTTCTGGTGCCTCCAGGCATTCTTTGGCTAGTGGCAGCATCACCCTAATCTCTGTGACATTGCATGGCCATCTTCTGTGTGTGTTTGTCTTCTTTTTTGTAAGGACACTGTTCATATAGGATTAGGACTCACCCTGCTCCAGTATGTCCTCATGTTAACCTGACTGATAATATCTTCAAAGACCCTATTTCCAACTAGGTTCACATTCACAGCTAAAGCAGTTAGGGCTCAAACTGTGTGTTTTTTGGAGTCATACATCAATCAGTAACACCAGATAAAATGCTGCTGCTCCTCTGAGAAAAGGAGGACAGGCTAGGGGACCAGCCACTAGGGGACCAGCCACTTTCTCAGGCATTGCTGAAGGAACGAGTACCAAACCCTCTAGTTGTTGACTTTATATGTTGAACTTCCAAGTGCAATCTGTCTGTTCGGTGATATCCCTTCTATCCTTTTCTCCTGGTTGTAAGGTGGTCCCAAGGTCACAGTAAACTGGCAGAAGGACTGGCCTTGAGGTCTTAGTACCAGAGTGAGGTCTCAGCAGGTGCCTCGAGGAGCCCCAAGTTCCTCAGTAGTAACGGGAACTGACAGAGCTTGTGTGGCAGCATGGGGCTAAGCAGGGCACCAGGATGCAACTGTAATTCAGAACAAAAGGTTTGTGCCAAGGATGAGGGTGGAGATTTCACCCCTCTGGGTGTGGGAGGGGAACTGATTAGGGGGAGCAGGATCTTGCAGCCCAGCTAAGAAGGAAGCCCCCACCCACCTCAAGACTGAGCAGATCAAACACTTCTGAGCAAATAGGTCTTGTGGATTTTTTCTTGCTGATTCCTTAATGAATAGAATTATTCTAACGTCATAGCTAACCTCATATCAACTCAAAGACTGTGGTTTTTGGGTTTATTTATTTCTTTTTTAACTACATTTTTAAAAGCAGAAAACCAAAACAGACTTTCGTGGGAGCATTTCTCAGGTGCCTGGTCACCTAAATACTTGGACTGATGGTGATTAATAGCTCTTAGCAGTGAGTGGCCAAACTTTCTGTTTGATGGTACCTATCTCATCCAATTCCATCTGTGTTCTTGTTACTCCCTCCGCACTTGTAAACCAAAGCATCCTTGTTCTTTTCCTCTCTTGTTCTGAAATGTGCACAACTGTCCCAGGGGTGACCCCAGCACCTGGCTGGCCCCTCACGCATAGACCTAGTTGGTTATGGACTCAAGGAGACCAGGCGCAGGACTACCCTCGCTGTCTCTGGACGACCCTGCCTGGGTGATGACCATGCCTCCACCCACCTGTGAGCCTGAGGCCCTGAGGTGCTGAGTACCTCCTGTCTCCTCCTGGGCAGGCTCCCTCTTGCCCTAGCTTGGCCTGGTCCCCTGACCCTCCCCCTGCCCATCAGCTTCTGAGCCTGTCAGGACAGCCCAGGCAGTCAGCCGGCTGGGAGTTCCGGGACACTGGGTGGGGCAGAGCCAAGATACAGTTGGGTTCAGTGATGGCATGTCATGACGCTGGTCTGAGTTGTCAGCCCCAAGTCCCCCGCTCCCAGCCCCCACTCCAGCCCCATAGGACAGAGGTGGACCACACCAGGCTCTCTGGTCAACTCCTGTGCCTGAGGATGCAGCTTTCTTGTTGGAGGCTGCGGGCTGACAGAACATGCTAGAAGGGGGCGAGGCCTCAGGAATGCTGTTGGCACCTGGGCCGATGAGCTCAGGTCTGATGAATGAGACAGAGTGACTCATGGCTGGGTTGCACTGGGGTTCAGTCCCTGACCCAATACCATTCCCAACTAGCCACCCCTTACCCTGAAGTGCCTGAAGGACGTCCATGTCCGGCCAAGGCCAGAGGCTGCCCCCTCCCCAAAGTCTTCCGGACTGTTGCTTTCACCCTGAGTATGGTAGGGGCCATGTCCCTCTGTGGGCAGAGTGAGATCCCAGCAGAGGTGCTTCAGATTGAGGAGGGAGTCCTGGTGTGGTACTGTGGGATAAAGCACTGGACTGCAAGTTTGGTTTGAATCATAAGATCGTCAGTTCAAACTCACCAGCTGCTCTCTGGAAACCTTATACAGGGTCACTGTGAGTCTTAACCCACTCGATAGCACTTAATAACAACAACAACCCCAGGGCCCATTCAGCCCCAAAGAAGTATCGCTGGTACATTGACGGGGATATGGACCAAAGATTTCCCTAATGCCTTCATATCTTTCCCTGCATTTCCTGGGGAGTCCCCATGGGAATTGGAGCTACGGGTTTTAGGTGGGTAGAAAGCCCCATCTGTCTCCTGATGAAATGCTCTGATGGGAGGCAGCCCTCCTCTCCCCAACAGGTGGAGTACAGATCATCACATGGTCAGAGGAGGGCACCCAGCCCCTGCCATCTGCTGGGAAGGGTTCCTGCAGGGTTCTCTGGGTCTGGGAGAAGGGATATGAAAGGGCAAGTTGAGGGCAAGTTAGTATAGAGCAGGGACTGGGTGAGCACAGTCCAGGCACAGACTGGGGGACCACTCATGACTTCTCTGGGCATAGACAACTGTGGAAGGTTCTAGAAGCCAAGAGTGTGGAGGACCTGTCTGGGCCTCTGGTCCCAACTCCGTCCTGGAGAACCTGCTTGTGCTTCTTGGCAGAAGGCCATGTTGCAGAGGCCTCTGAGGGCTCTCAGCTGCCAGCTCCGTCATCAAGCAGGACACAAGTTGGATAAGGCAGCATCCGGGCCCAGTCTCGTGTGTGGAAAGCCTGGGAGGCCCGATTCCTGGCTCAGCCTCATCACCTGCACACAGGTCCCCTTGGTGATTCAGGGACACAGAGTGTGGGGAGCTGCCATGCCCACACCATCTGCTGTGCCAGGGCGTGTAGCCAGGTGCATTGGTGTAGGGCACCGGGCCGAGTCTGACTGTTCCTGGGCAGCAGGCGCAGCAATTCGCCTTCTGGGCAGTTGTGTGGGAGCAGAAGAATACACATTCCATCTGCAGTCTCCTGCTGCTTATCTCAGCTGTCAGCTTGTCCAGGGAGGTGGGGAGGACATGTGAAACAGAACAGAGCCCACTGCCCCCTCAAAGGTGCAGCTGGCTATGTGTCCTCCTGGCCTTAGCTCTCAGGTGGTGCCAGGGACATGGTTAGAGGTTAGGACATCACAATGGGGTCCTGTTTGTGGAGGGAGCCCCCCCAAAAAAACCTCCACACTTGGCCATGTTTGAACATGGGGAGGCCAGTGGAGAGACAGGTGGGGAGTAGGACCTGACCCACAAGGTGGCCAGAGACACTGTGGCTGAAGCCATTCCAGGTAATGGGGGTGTGGTGGGATTCTGGAGGGTACAGCCATGGTATGGGACATGTCCCTGAACCCCAGATTCTGTAGTGAGGCTCCCCATTGGGTGTCGGAGCAGTAACCCCTGTGGTCTCCAGAGTCTGATATTCAAGGTAGTTTTAGGGGACATGTATGTATCATTGAGGACATATGCTCCTGGGTCACAGGGGGAGGGGTCCAGGGACTCTTAGGGGGACACTTGTACAGGAGGTGGCTGGGCTGCCTTATTCTTCCAGTGGCTCTGTGCTACTCAGCTAGGCTCCTGGTGGGCACGCAGTTGATGGTGGCCTAAGTGAATCTACTGGTGGCATCCAGCCCAAGCCACTGTGCCCAATGTTGGTGACAGCCCCCTGCCCTACAGCCCAGTATTTACCAGGACACGAGTATGAGGCTTGTTCCCATTAACTGTCCCTATCTGGTGGCCTCTTTTTGTCATTGTGACTTTGGCTGTGCTTAATGGTGGTCCTTCTGAGGACATGGTTTTCCTGACAACCCCCTGCTCAGCAGTGGGGCAGTGCTTCCCCACTTCTCCATGCAGCACCCACCCACCCAACCTGCCCTCTCATCCCAGTGCTGCAGGTTGTGGAAAGGAAGGTTCCAGAGTAGGACCCAGAGATGAAACCCTAGCCCCACTCACTCCTGGCAGGACCCCCACAGTGGGTGGGTGGGCACAAACTCCTCACCCAGGTCAGATAGCGGGGCGGTGGAAGGACGTAGCTTGCTTATGAGCACTTCCCATACCAGAAGTCCACAGGACCCCCAGCCCTGCCTACAAAGGGTCACTTGGTCCAACCAAAGTGGTCAGATGTCAACTCAGCCAATACTTACCCAGGACCATTGCCTCCTTTTCTTCTAGTCTGGGACTCCTGCACTGAGGGGCACAGCCTCAGGTGAGAGGGTGACCTGTAGAAGCCAATGCCAGGTGGTGTCCCAGAGACAATTCCAGCAAGCTTAACCAGGGACTGCCAGAGTCCAAGCCACATTTTCTGCCACTTAACTACCCTGCAGGCCATCTGGTTTTCTTGGGAACCAGGTCACCACTTTTTAAAACCCATCTTGCTGGCGAGACACCCATACCCCCATTGGACTGCCTCTCATGGTGAGCACTTGCGGCACCAGTTTGAGCACCAGTTTGAGAACAATGGCCAGTTCTGCCTGTTGATTCATTGAAGTCACAACAAGGTCCCATCACTCCACTGTGGATCTAGATGCTTTCACGGAACATCTTACTGGGCGCTTGGCTCCAGCAGGTCAGGCAGTGGACAGCTTTGCAGTAGGCCATCCAGGGATACAATCTCTCTTCCCAGTCCCCTTTGGAAGCTGCCTCATCGCAAGGGGAGGAGTCTCAGCTCTCCCACCTGAGCTTACTCACACCCTGTAAGTCAAATTGCCCACTAGTCTCCTCAGCTACCACTGTGCTCTGGAGTCTCTTAAATTCCTCTCTAAGAAAGACTCCGAAGGGAGACCTCTGCTCCAGTTACTTCCATGGCTGAGCAAACTCAGAATTGTTGCTGTAAGTGCCGTTGAGTTGGTTCCAACTCATAGCAATTCTGTATAGGGTTTCTGACGAGATGCTGGTAGGTTTGAACCACTGACCTTGCAATTCAAACTGACCTTGTGGCCCAGTGCTTTTCCAACAGTGCCACACCGGGACTCAGATTAGGGTCTAGAAAAAGCCAGCAGCTTGCACAGATGTTAATGCTTTTTGAGACTTGATTCAAGAATTTAGCCAAAGAAAATACTAACTACAATTTCATTTTAGAAGGGGTCATGGGCTCTTTTTAATGTTTCATTTCTTTTGACCTTAAAGACGTTCTAAGTATCACAGAGGAGCAGGGAGGTAGAAATATGCTGCATTGGTTCAGATGTGGGGAGGAAGTCTGAATGACAGGGTGGAACACGTAGTTCAATCTTTGGCAAGTTTTTAGCAAACATCCTCTGTTTTTATAGGTAAAGTCCTGGGAAGACTAAACAGTATTGAGTGGTTAATGCTGTGGTGTGTGTGGAGTGGCTCATCTCCAATCCTCATTTGGAAGATGAAAGCTGGAGGCTCTGGCTTGGCAGCACTTGGGTTGCCTTGGGGCAAACTGGACACTGTGACTCGTCCTGGGAGAGGAAGGCGGAGGGTCACAGAGCCAGGGAGACTTTGGAATGAACTGGGTCACATGGTGACATTTCCACATTTCGGCTGGGTCCAAGCAGACTTGATCCAGGCCTGTCTCATCTTTCGGCCATGATCTTTAGAGCCCCCAAGTCCTGATGCCTCTTTCAGAGATACAAACTGATGTTTATGATCATCATAGCTCCCCATGTCCTTGTATACTTTATGCTTCAGGTTCCTGGTTGTCTCCCGGTGCTGAGAGCCAGGGTCTGTGGCTTTATTAGGACACATGCTTTTGCTGTCCCTCAGTTTTTCTCTCCTACAAATGGGCTCACAGAAACACTGGACAGAGGTGGGTTCTGAGGACTGTCTCAGTGATGCTGAGGAGCTCTTGGCAAGCAGGTGCCTGGGGATCCCTGGTGAGGAAGTTACCTGGCAGAGAAGGTGACTGTGATTCTTCTCTGAGCACCCAGCCACAGGCCCACAGGTGTGGGCACAGATGCTCCCTGAGCCACTGAGCAGGATGTAGCCACTGATGCTTCACAGAGTGACACCAAGTCCTCCTTTGCAGGGGAGGACAGGGGTACAATGTGGGACAGAGGCATTTGAAGAAGGTGATATTCCTACTAAACAGGTGAAGAAGGTGATGTTCCTATTAAACAGGCCATGTGGAATAGGACAGTCTGTCTCCTGGATGCTCTTGACAGATGAATGCTAGGACAGGTGCACACAGGGATAGGTACCACATGCAGAGCCAGGTGTGTGTGGGGACAGATGGCATATGTGGGGCAGGTATGTGCAGGGACAGGTTTGTGCAGGTACAGGTGCTGTGGTGGCTCTGGACACTTTGTTCTCCACTTGAACACCAGGCCTTTGTTGTCCCATCCATGTAGGACACGCGTCCCCATTAGACTGGCTCTGACCTCTGGGGGCAGTTGGCCTTCTCTGAGTGCTCTGGAGAGGTTTGGTGTTCTGAGTGTAGGAACAGAATGTGTTCCCTGCGTGGGCACCTGGTGAGGAGAGAGATTCCCTCCACATTAGAGAGCAGAGGACCCTGTGAACAACAATAGTTTGACACTAGCCTGAAGGACTGTTACAACAACATTGAAATCAGTGACAAAACAGAGATCCACATGCTCTCGGGTCCATGGCTGTGTGGCTGAGTGGAGAAACTAGTGTGTGGAGGTCTCGAGAGGAAGACTTTCCCTCCAGAGGGAGTGAGACAAACTTGAACTCGTGTGTCATATCCTTCCTTCCCACTGGTGGTTTGTAAACATGAGGGAGCATTGTGAATGTGATGGGGGTCCCATGGTTCACCCACCTCGGGTGCATTTAGATTTGGAACATCATGTGGCCAGGGACCAACATCCGCTGCCTGGGTGCTCCTTGGGTGGGCACTCTGCTGGCTAGGTAATTTGTGTATCAGTGGGGACAACTCCCAGACCTATGCTTTCTAAGTTTCTTCCCACACCTTTCTCCAGGTAGTTGTGTGTTCCCACCATTCCCATCTGAGGTACAGCAGGAGTCCTAAGGTGGGCCTGGCAAAGACCCTCTGTGCGACCTGAAGAATTGGGGGCCTCTTTCAGTTTTAAAGGACCCTCATCTGAAATCCCACCTTCTGCCCTTTCCCTCAGTGAAACACCAACCAGAGTGATGCTGATTCCTGGGCTGTGGGGTGGGCCCAGGTGAGAGTAGCCCTTCAGAGAGACCAGGGTGGTAGACCTCTGATTTAGGAGCAGCAGAGGAGCAGCTGCACTTGTCCCAGGCTCAGCTATGTGCTGAGTGGAGCAGACACTTGCCCAAGTCAAGGGTGTGACAAGGAGTTTTCTGTGGGGTGTCCCCACCCCCCCAAAACAAGCCAGTTTCTAATTGAATCAATGTTCATTTATATAACTTCCTTCAGATTATGTTCTTGCAATTTTAAGACTTGGTGGAATATCCATGTCCTGTTTAAATAGAACAAGAAGGTCTATTCCCCAGGCGAAAAAGGTTGCCTTTATTCTGATGCCCACTCACTCACTAGGCTGGGTTGAGGACCATCTGAAATGGGAGTGTTAGAACAGAATGAACCACAAGAGCACACCAACACTCAGCTGGAGGGGGCAGGAACTGCCCATGTGGAGGCTGGGCTGCTTCAGTTGTCCAAGTCCTGGAAGCGGGAAGCGTACCATTCATAACCACACATGCTGACACTCACACTCATACACACGTACATCCTCACACCCAGACATACCCAACCACACACACACACAGCTTACACTCACATTCACCACACACTCAAATTCACACATTCACACCTACACACAGTCAGCTCTCATACACATGTACACACACACCCAAATACACATTCACACCACACATAGTCTCACCCAGACACGCCCACATTCACACACATCCACATTACACTCACACACACTCACAGAGTCTCACCCACTCATCACACTTCAGCACACTCATACTCAGACATATTCTCAGACACCCACACACTTACACATTCACAACACAAACAACACATGCTGGGATCCCGGAACCTGCCCACTGGTACTAGGCACATCACTCACCTCATCCTTCCCATCTCTGGGTTCTCTAGGTCATATCTCCTTTCTGCTCTTCCTTGCCACCTCAAGACCTGCCCCTCACCTGCTGTTCTGTGTGCCACACACCAGCACTGGATTTTCCTATAGGCTTTCTGGACCTGAGCCCTGACCATGGCTCCATTGGTACTTTGGCCTGTTGATGGCCACTCATCATCATCGGCAAGGGGTTTGCTAACCACTCAGGACTGGATCAGCTCAGTACTGGACTCATGTGAGACACTGAGGAAGTGTGCACTGTGTAGGATAACAGGTAGCACTTCAGTTCTTGTGGAAAGAGTGGCTGGCTTATTAAATGGCTTTAGCAGATTTGTCTGTGTTTTGGAAGAAACCAGATTCTCCCACATGTGACCTAATACACAAAAACGCATTCCACATGGCTAACCTGCACTCCTTAGAGTGTGGTCTGGTGCTGCTGCTGGCCACAGACTGTTCCGGTCTGTGTCAAGATAGTACAGAGAGTAATGGTACGTGCTGGAAACTTTTATAACAATTCAGCATCACCATGACATTTTAATTGCATTTTACAAAAGTATTGGTCAGTGCTGATTGGGGTAGGGGGTTGGGGCGGAATCTGGCCTTTCTTGTAGTAGGAGAAACTATGATGTATATGTTTAAAGGAAATGCTAAAGATACCAGGGGGTCACTTAGAGTATTATTTGAGGAGTCCTGCTATAGAGAGTCCTGGTATGGCTCTGTGGCTTAATGCCACAGATTGCAAAGCCATTTGAACTGCAAGGTCGGCAGTTCAAGCTTACCAGCTGCTCCTAAGAAACCCTATACAGGGTCGCTATGGTTCCGAACTGACTCAATGGCACTTAACAACTATAAAGAGGATCTTAAATAAGATAGGACACTCAGAAGACAACAGGATGGAGCTGACATCATAAAAATGAATAAATAAATGCAGAGGGACAATGAAAACAAGCCAGAGGAAAGAATTCTTTGGCACTTGCAACATCAGAGATGCCAAAGAAGCCACAGAAAAGTGGGAAAGGGAAAGAATGGGAAAAGGTATCCCCAGATGATGAAATGCAGGGGGCAGAGAACCAGGTCTTTCTTTGGAACAGGCAGGATTACACACAGCGCATGCATTTCCTGCAGCTGCTGGAACAAATGACCACAAATGTAGTGACTTAAAACAACTCACATTTACTACTTTACAGTTTTGCAAGGAAGTCCGAAGTCTTTTGGCCTCATGGACCAAAATTAAGATATCAGCAGGGCTGCGTTCCTTTCTAGAAAGTCCCAGGAAAGAATCTGTTTCTTTGCTTTTTCTAGTTTCTAGAAACTGCCCACATTTCTTGGCTAGTGGCTCTCTTCCATCATATAAGCCAGCAATTGCTGGTCAAGTCTTTTTCATGATATCATTTCTCTGGCTTTGACTCTTCTACCTCCTTCTTCCTCTTTTAAAGACCCTTGTGATTTATACTGGGCCCACATCAAAAGTAATCTCCCTTATTTAAGAGCATATGATTAGTAACCCTAGCTTCATCTCTTACTGTAATTCCCCCTTGCCTGGTATAGCACTGTGGGTTAATGCGCTGGACTGAAAAGTCAGCTTGAACCACAAGGTCAGAGGTTCAAGCTCACCAGCCACTCCTTGGAAGCCCTATACAGGGTCGCTATGGGTCGGAACCGACTCAACGGCACTTAAGAACAACAACAATGTAACATATTACAGGTTCCAGGAATTAGGTGAGGACACCATTGTTATTGCTGTTAGTTGCTGTCAAGTCAGCCTCCATACACAAGAGAAGGAAATGATACCGAGTCCTGTGCCATCCCCGATTGGTTGTAACTAAGACTGTGTGATATGGAGGATTTTCATTGGCTGATTTTTGGAAATCAATGAGAAAGTCTGTCTTAATAGTCCATCTTAGCCTGGAAGCTCCGCTGCAACTTAGCATCATAACAATAAGCAAACCTCAACTCAGACCAGTTGGTGCCCCTATTATACCACATAGGTATCTTTGGGAGGCCATTAGTCTGTCTAACACCGTCTGCTCTCAGGCCCTCAAAGATTCACATTTATCCCACATGCAAAATACATTCTCTCTATTTCAACGTCCCTACACCGAGAAAAAAAACAAAATGCGGTAGTGGCATTGCTGAGTGGGCTTGCTTGGATGATGCTGGGGCCACATGAATTGTCATCACATCCCAACCGGAAGGGACTCAGCACTCTCTATTCATTAATCCCAGACTCTTCATTTCTTTGACCCAGAGATCATATGTTTAGAAGTCTGTGCTATACAAATACAAGCACCCAATCACCAACCTGTCAGCAGGACAGTCCAGCATTATTTACAACAACCAATTCAAACAGACCCACAAGAAATGGAGATCACACTGTCATACAAGAATGGGTGAGAAGTGTGTTTGTTACAGTCTTACCTGATTGCACATTGCATGTTACTGCAAGTTGGCCTCCATGGATTCTTAACTGAAAAGTCTCAGTGATGTGGGAGATGCAGTTCCCTTCTTCAAGTTACACCTGTGTGTGTGTTCTCAGGTTCTTATGAACAGGAAAGGTGTGGGCCCATCTGTGCCCATTTTTCCTTGGGACTTGGGGATGGAAAAGTTGTTCACTTTAATTTCCCAAGCCATTGTATTCCTTATATATTACAAGGTGTGGACTACTTTCATGCTTTTGTGTTAAGTCCTCCCATTGGGACTTTTGTGCCTGAGTAAGAAATACCCTAGCCTCTGGTTCCCCCTGGTGGTCAGTCTCAGGTTTGATAGGCATCTGTTCCTACTCATCTGAAACCAGGATCAATTAATTGCTTAGATGGTGTTTCCCATACAATGGAGCCAGTACGATTTGCAAACCTTACTTTTTTTATGCAAAGCGTGTTTTTTCCTACTGTTCCTGTTGCTTAGATTTACAGAGTTGGAAACCCTGTACAGGGTCGCTATGAGTCGGAACTGACTCCACAGCTCATCACCACCACCACCACCACCACCTCTGTTGCTTTGAGCAATTATGAACTCTTTCCACAATCGAGTTCAGGATGTGGAAAGGCAGTTTTATCTACGGGTTAGCCCCATGCCTCACAAAGCAATCATGTTAAACTACACACTCCCACCTGGTGCCGGACCTGTTAAGTGAATTAGGGACTCCAGCTGTGTGTTTAGCACGGCGTGAAAATCAGGGCAGAGTAGACTGAAGTATGTGTCTGAACGACTTCCTATGTAAAAACCAACTGCATAGTCTTGGACCCAAGACCCTGTTTCCTCTTTCTCCCTGTTCCCAGCCACCAGGAAAAGAGCAGGAACAAGGAAATGTCCCTTGGAGGGCTCTGCCCCCCACCCCTGTATTCCCAGTGGGCCCTGGTCTTCAGGACAGACATCTCTGGCTGGCTTCTAAATGCTCTCTGCCGCTGGAGGGGATGAGGCCCCAAGCCTGGCTCTTGACTTTGTGATCATGTTGGCAACTAATTTACCTTTCTAATTATGTTTAGGAGTCCTGATGTGGTGCTGCAAGATAATGCACTGAATCAGGAAGTCAGTTTGAACTGCGAGTTTGACAGTTCAAACCCACCAGCAGCCACTCCTAGGAAATCCTATACAGGGTGGCTATGAGTGGGAACTGACTCGATGGCACTTAACAACAACAACAATTATGTTTAATTGTTTAATTGTCAGCAGTTCAAATACACCAGTAGATCCGTGAGAGTAAGATAAGGCTTTCTGCTCCCAGATAGATTTGATGGTGGCTGTGTGCCATGGAGTCAGTTCTGACTCATAGCGACCCTGTACAGGGTTTCCAAGGCTGTAAATCTTTACAGGAGCAGAATGCCTCATCTTTCTCCTGCGGAACAGCTGGTAGATTTGAACTGCTGACCTTGCGATTCGCAGCCCGATTTGTAACCACTACGCTACCAGAGCTCCTCCAGATAGATTTGTTGTTGTTAAGTGCCATGGAGTCAGTCGATTCCCACTCACAGCAACCCTGTACAGGGTTTCCAAGGCTGTAAATCTTTACAGGAGCAGAATGCCTCATCTTTCTCCCGCGGAACAGCTGGTAGTTTTGAACTGCTGACCTTCTGATTCGCAGTCCGTTTTGCAACCACTACGCTACCAGAGCTCCTTCCAGATAGATTTAGAGCCTTGGAAACCCTATACAGGATCACTATGAGTCGGAATCGACTCGGTGGTACACCACCACCTCCACCAATTATGTTCCCTGGCACTGGTTGGAATTGATTGCATTCTCCAAGTACATTTCACTTGACTGGCAGAGGGGTTAGTGAGAGTTCTGGAAGCAAGCCACACTAAGTTAAAATGTCCCTTCCTGGTCCTGACCACCAAGTGGGTCCACTGTTCTCTATGGATCAGGGTGGTGCTCTGAACCTGCCATGGGCTCCCTGGGACCAGTCTGGGTCAGTCTGTCCCACATCGGGGCCTGGGTCTCTGTCCTACATCTCTGACTCTATCTCACACCCTCTAACACATTAGAATCACCTGGTGTCTGAGTAACCTAGTGTTACTGTAAGAGAAATCCCACAAATAGGTGGCTATAATGAATAGAAATTTATTTTCTTGCAGATTCTGAGGATAAAATCCCAATTTTGGGGCTCTGATCTAAGGGAAGGCTCTCTCTGTCTGCTCTTGGGGAAAATCATTGTTTCAACTTCTCTAGCATCCTCCTCTATGTCCCTTGGACCTCATGGCATCTGTCTTTTCCCTATTCATGATTCCTTGCTTCTGTGCTTAATCAGCTCCTTTTATATTTCTAAAGTAATTATTATAGAACACACCTTACACTGACCCAGCCTCATTAACATGATTAAGAAATCATATTCCCAAATGGCACTACATCCAGTTAGCCTACCACTGCTGTGCCAACTCACTGTCACCCTACAGGACAGAGGAGAACTACCCTATAGGGTTGCCCTATCTGTATGTCTTTATGGGAGCAGAAAGTCTCATCTTTCTCCCTTGGAGTGACTGGTGGGTTTGAACCACTGACCTTGCAGTCAGCCACCCAGCGTTTAACCCACCGGGTTAACAGGGCTCTTTATTCATAGACATAGGGGGTAGGGTTTACAACACATATTTTGGTGGAGGATACCTGGTATGATGCTGTGGGTTAATGTGCCAGACTGCAAAGCCATCTGAACTACAAGGTTGGCAGTTCAAGTTTACCAGCTGCTCCTCGGAAACCCTTTACAGGGTCAGTATAGGTCGGAACTGACTCAACGGCACTTAACAACAACAACAAGTAAATCCAGAACTCCTCAGGAAGCCCACCTCTTGGCCACACACGTTAAGCAGGATCTGCCATGCATTTTGGGGTTTTATAGATTTAAAGCAAAAATCCCAGTCAGATGGTTGCTCATCATTGCCTCCTCTGTGGGTAGCTAGCATGCAGAGTAGTCTGGCCTGGCTGCATCCCCTTTCTCCTCTCTCAAACAGAACAAAGACCCGAGAATCCTTCTGGGAGGGCCCAGGGAGTCTCTCTGGGAGGTTTGTCTTAGGTTTCTGCCAGCATTCCTGCGGTAAGGTTTTCAAACCGTGGAGAAAACCAAACTTGTTGGAGCCTGTCTCTATGGGTCAGTGCAGCAGGGCTTTGGGAGTGGGGAGGGGACCAGCAGCACATACTCTCTCATTGGGCCTACTATCCTGAGAGGCCAACGGCAAGGCTACATTGCATGTGGCAGGATCCTGGCCCTGCCTTCGGGGCTGCAGTCCTGTACAGGCAGATCATGTTCTTCTGAAGTGACCACAAGCCGCCACATGCCACCTCCCCTCCATGAAGCCACATGGGATCGAAGAACTTCACTCAATGAGTCCTGTGGACTGATTCTGTGTGAGGTTTCACACTGTTCCTACCAAAGCCCTAAATCATCTCATTGTCTGGGACTTCTCTGATGAGGTTATGTCAGTCAGGAGGGTCTAATTTTGCATCCCTACAGGCCACCAACGTGGAGCTGTATATATATGGTGGTTGTGTGTCATCTAGTTAGTCCCAACTCATAGCAACCCTGTATAGGGTTTCCAAGGCCGTAAATCTTTATGGGAGCAGAAAGCATCTTTCTCCCACAAAGCGGCTGATGGATTCGAATTGCTAAACTTTTGGTTAGCAGCCCACCTCGTAACCCACTTGGTTACCATGGTTCCAGGTGTGGCACTGTAGGATAAGCACTGGACTGCCAAGCGTACGGTCAGTGGTTTAAATCTACCAGCTGCTCCTTGGAAACCCTATACAGGGTGGCTATGAGTCAGAAATGACTCGAGGGCACTTAACAATAACTTATATATAACATATATATATTTGGAGTCCTGGTGTGGCGCTATGGGTTAATGCATCAGATTGCAAAGCTGTTTAAACTGCAAGGTCAGCAGTTGAAGCTCACCAGCTGCTCCTCGGAAACTAACTCTACGGCACTTCACAACAACAACAACATATATATGTGTGTGTGTGTGTGTGTGTGTATATATATATATATAGAGAGAGAGAGAGAGACAGAGAGAGACAGAGAGAGACAGAGAGAGACAGAGAGAGACAGAGAGTTCTTCTGTGGTGCTGTGGGCTAATGCGCTGGACTGCAAAGTCAGTTTGAACCACAAGGTCAGTGGTTCAAGCTCACCAGCCTGTACATGGAAACCCTATACTGGGTTGCTATGGGTCAGGACTGACTCGATAGCACTTAACAACAACATATTCATATATATGTATCTGTATATTGATATGCGTACACGGTGACTTTATACAATAAGCACTGGACTGAAGCACAAGGCACGCAGCTCAAGCCCACCTGACTCTGAAGGAGAAAGATGAGGCTTTCTGCTCTCACAAAAATTTAAAGCCTCAGAAACACTGTATATACAGGGTCTCTATGAGTCAGAACTGACTTGACAACTCTTAACAGTATATATATACACACACACTGAGAGAAAGATGAAGCTTTCTGCTCCTGTAAAGATTCACAGCCTCAGAAACCCTATATAAGGTTGCTATGAGTCAGAACCGACTCCACAACACACTACTGCCATTAGATAGATAGATAGATGGATAGATGGATAGGTAGGTAGGTAGGTAGATAGATAGATAGATAGATAGATAGATAGATAGATAGATAGATAGATAGATAGATAGATAGTTATATATAGACTGTTTTGGGGGACCACCCTTTCACCCACCACAACATCTGTAACACTCTTCTCGTCCACCACACCATGACCCCACAACCCCAGGATGACGCTTTGTGGCTTTGCATCCACTTAGACTCACAGTGAGTGTTTGTGACCAGGGTTCTTGTGCCCCTCAGGAAACCCCTCTAGACACCAGGGTATGGGGCAAGTCTGCCCACACCCACTTGCCCTGGCCTGGAGGTAGGGGTGTGGGCTGTGAAGGGGGATCTTTTTCAGAGCAGAGTCAGGCCTTGTATAGACTGTATGATGTGGACGCATGCTCTCAGCCAGCCCATAGGTCACACCACTGCAGTGGCCAATCAGGGCAGAGAGAACAGCAAACATGCCCCCTCAGAGAACAAACAGGCTACAGGGCTGTCCACCAGGCACTCTGACTCCCCTGCTCCATGCACACGTAACCCTTCTGCTTCAGGATGGGAGGGGATCCAGACAGCAGATAGGAAATGGAGAGTCTTGAGGTATGGCTGGAACAGGCCTGAGGACAGACAGCTCCTGGGGGAGCTCCCTGGCAAGGGGGCTCTGGTCAAGGCTGCTCCTGGGAATGCCAAGGGTCAGTGTGACTCCAGTGAGGCTACGCTAGCTGCTGAGAGTCCTGTTCTGGGTCCAACCAACAATGTTCATTCCCTTCCCCACCCACTGTAGCTACACCTGAACATATGAGGCAGGACAGGGACCGTTCTTCTTAACTCTTGCCTTTGCTCTTTTGTTGCCGATTCTGCTGTTGAGTTTGGATTTTATCATTACAAACCTAGTTTGAAGAGGACAGAATCTAGTGAGCCCATACTCCACCTGCAGAGAAGACCTGTGGGTTCTGGATTTGCGCTCCTCGAGTTGGGCTGCTAACCTCAAGGTCAGCAGTTCCAAACTACCAGCCATTCCGTGGGAGAAAGATGAGGCTTTCTGCTTCCATAAAGATTTACAGCCTCGGAAACCCTATGCTGGGCCGCTATGAGTCGGAACCGACTGCAGAGCACACCACTACCACCACCACCAGTCTTTATTTGGTTGTCTAGACTCTGTATAGGGTGCCCTTCACCCTGGCTGTTCCAATTGCCCATCTCCTTAGTGAACATGGGATAGAGAAGTGGGTCAGCCTTGGGCAGAGAGCTCAGAAGGTGACAGGGACCTGGTCTCCGCCTGATAGAGTTTCTGTTGTTTTTTCCAAGACAATAGCCCTGTGGGTGAGCGGGATCCTTCACATCAGGAAATGATGCTGGGGAGACCCCTGTTCACAGAGGGGAACCTTGGGTTGGGTAGTGGTGTTCTGCCTATCAGTGGTCCATGTTAGAGGAAATCCCAGGGGTAAGTAGGGTCCTGGCTATAGAAGATGATGCTGGAGGACACACTAGCTGCATTGTGTTTGCTGTAACACAAAGTTCCTGCCCTGACTGGCCAGAGGCCACTTATCTCTGGGCCCTGGACCCCCACATCACTCTGTCCTGTGCTGGAGTGACCCCTCCACACTGCAGCTCCTGAGAAAACCCTGCCCGTATTCATCCTTCTCTTTGCTGCAGCACTGCCATGTTTCATTCTTTGTATCACTGTTTCTAATGCTGCGTATGAGACCAGTGCCCCAAGCTCAGGAGCAGGACTGCCCATGTGGGACCCTGGACTGGTGGTCCCTGGTCAGGAACAGAATCTGTGGCTTGTCCCTGAATTCAGCCCATCTTTGTTGGCTGTGGGGCCAGGGCAGGCACAGGAGCTGGTCTCCTTGTGGACCCACTTGGTGGGATCTTGTAGGTGCCATGTGTGGTGCTGTACTGACACATAAGGGGAGCTTGTCTGTGTCACCCAAACCAGAAACGTGTGGCCATCACAGGCTGGGATGGCAAGGGGGTAGCAAGGGAGTCAGCAGGGAGGACTAGGGCTACGTTGGTGCTACAGGTGGAGCAGCTATTCTGCCCTGCCACCCACCCCTGCTATGGGGATATGAGCCTGCCTCCAAGCCTAACATTCAAATATCCAGTTAATAAGCAACCCATGAAACCCTTGAACACGAAATGACTTTTCATTTGCTTAAAAGGCTGTACAGGGTTTCCACATCCTTTCTCCTCTTTGTACCCTCCTAGGTCCCTGCCCCCAGAATCCAGCTTGACACAGTGCAGAGCTCTGGGTGATGGGGGCCTCTTTGAACTGCAAGGTCGGTGGTTCAAGCTCACCAACTGCTCCTTGGAAACACTATACAGGGTCGCTATTGGGCAGAATCAACTCGATGGCACTTAACAACAACAACACCAGCCTAGATGCACACCTGCCTCTGGAATTAGAGAGGCTAGAGGCTGGAGAGTGTCAGGCACCTTTCTTTCTGATTCTCTGGGTCCCTCCATACAAGCTCTTAGTGAAGGTGGGGTTACAGTCTGTGCCTGTTTCTGGGGTGTTTGGACTCATTCGCCTTTAGTGATTGTTTTCCTCTAGAGTTTGGTGCTGTGTAATGCCAGCCCAAATCATTGCGACAGGTCCCCCAGGAGACTCTGTGAAAATGCTGGTTAAACATAAATTTCCAGGGTAAAGAGTCTTTATTGGAAAGAAAACTTGGCCCTCATGTGTGCCATCATGTGGTTTCCCTGGTAAAGAGGAACACTTCAGTCGCAAACATGAGAGAGCATGCTAAGCTCTCTGGTGAATGATTCACTAAACACACCTCTCAAGGGCTTTGGTGAGTTTTCTCCCATTCTGGGCTGTCTTTTCATTTTCTTGATACTTTATTATTATTATTATTATCATGAATTGAGTGATAATTTACATGGGAGAACATCTGTTTTGCACTCATCCTATTGTATTTCATTTCATTGCAACGATTACAATCCCCTCTGTGCATTATCATTCAACAGTATTTGCTTCTATTCCCTCTGGGTGTTTTTTTTTTTTTTGTCTTTTTTTTTTTAAATGTACAAAGAAGCACTCAGGAATATATAATCATTTAAACAACCAAAGGGCACATTCTGTAAGCCTGCCTCCTGGCTGCCAGCGCAGTCTTTCTCTTTCCATGAGACTAGAGTCCTCAGCTGCTCAATCTCCCCATGTCCTCATCTCTGCTCCATCTCTGGTGTCACTGCTTCTCTGGATAGGGTCCCACATTCTGCTCATGCTCTTTTCCCTTGATGGTACTAGGGTCCTCTGTTCCTGGAATATAAATTTAACTACTCCCCCCGCCTTTATGTTACAAAACTTCTACCTTTACAGTTGTGACAATCGCAATTAATCATGATAACAGTTGTTGTTGTTGTTAAGTGCTGTAGAATCGATTCCGACCCATAGCAACCCTGTATAGGATTTCCGAGGAGAAGCTGGTGAGCTTAAACTGCCTACTTTGCAGTTCAAATGGCTTTTCAGTCTGTCTCATTAACCCACAGAGCCACACCAGGACTCCTATGATAGCAATTGTTGTTGTTGTTGTTAAGTGCCGTTGAGTCGGTTCCGACCCATAGCGACCCTGATCAGGGTTTCTGAGGCTGTCAATCTTTACAAGAGCAGAAAGCCTCATCTTTCTCCCATGGAGCAGCTGGTAGTTTCAAGCTGCTGACCTTGCAGTTTGCAGACCTTGCAGTTTGCAAACCACTACGCTACCAGAGCTCCTTATGATAACAGTTACCCACTATTAAATCATAAGAATCGTATCTGCATCTCCTTTCTCCAGACCCATCAAGACAAGATGAAACTATTCAGTGGGGATTCTATCCTCCCCCGCACACTCTAAAACTAAAGTTCATCTTGAAAAAGTTAGACAGTCACTTTGTGCCTTTATAATCCTCCCCCCGCCCCCCATTTAGCCTATGTCTAAGTTGCCCAACCCTATCAGCCCTGTGTACAGAGGGGATATAAGCTTGATCCTTGATGTGAAGATTCCTTCCATCTCAGTATTTTGAGCTACTACATCCATAAGTATAGGTCAAGTTCATCAAATTGTAGCAATTTACACTTGTTTCCTTTATCAAAATTTTTTTATCTTCTTGTAAGTTGTGATCATCAAGCCATCTTGATATCTTTTGCAGTACATACATTTTTCATTTTGATGAAGTCTAATTCACCTATTTTTTATTTTGTTGCCAAATCCAAAATCATGAAGATTTACCCTTATGTTTCTTTCTAATAATTTTATCATTTCAGTTCTTACATTTAAGTCTTCAATCCATTTGAATTGTTTTATTTTTTATGTGGTATGAGGTAAAGGTCTAATTTCATTCGTTTTCATTCGGCTACCCAATTATCCCAGCACCACTGATTGAAAAGGCCATTCTCTCCCCATTGAGTGACCTTGGCAATCTTGTGAAAAATCAGTGGACCACCAATGTTCGGGTTTATTTATGGACTCTCAAATCGATTTCATTGATCTGTGTGCCTATGCTTGTACCATACTACATTATCTTGATGGCTGTTGCTTTGTAGTAGATTTTCAAATCAGGAGCTATGTATTCTGCTTTGTTCTAACCCTACATGAACTTCTATCCCTATATTATGAACATTTATATGAAAAAAGAAAAATTGGATAACTTAGATGAAGTGCACAAATTTCTAAAAGGACACAAATTTTTGAAAGTGTATCAAGAAGAAATAGACACGATGAACAGACTTATAACAAGCAAAGGGCTTGAATCAATAAAACAAACAATCAAACAAAACAGCTACCCATGTAAGAAAGCCCAGAGTCAGATGGCTTCACTAATGAATTCTACCATTTAAAGAAGAATGAATAACAATGCTTCATAAACTTTCCCCCCCAAAAAAAAACCAAAAGAGGAAGAAACACTTCCTAATTCATTTAATGAGGCCAATACCAGAAAAATGTATCTCAAGAGAAGAGCCTGCAGATCAGTAACCCCTCTGAATATAGATGCAGAACTCTTCAACAAAGCAATGTTATTGTTGTTAGGTGCCATCGAGTCGATTCCAGCTCCTAACGACCTTAGGCACAACCTAACAAGAAACTGCCTAGTCCTGCGCCACCCTAAAATCATTGTTAAGCTTGAGCCCATTGCTTCTGCCACTATACCAATCTATCTTTTGGGGAGTCTTTCTCTTCTTTGCTGATCCTCCACTTTACCTAGCATGATGTCTTTCTCCAGGGACTAGTCCCTCCTGACAATATGTCTGATGTATGAGAGATGAAATCTTGCCATTCTGGCTTCCAAGGAGCATTCTGGTTATATTTCTTCCAACGCAGGTAAATTTGTTCTTTTAGTAGTCTGTGATAACTCCTAATAGTCTTCTCTAACACCATAACCCAAATGCATCAATTCTTTTACAGTCGCCTTATTCAATATCCAACTTTCATATTCATATGAAGCTATTGAACATACCATGGCTTGGGGCAGGCACACCTTAGTCCTTAAACTGACATTTTTGCTCTGGAACACTTTAAAAAGGTCTTGTGCAGCAGATTTGCCTAATGCAATATGCCATTTGATATCTTGACTTGTGCTTCTATGAGAGTTGATGATGGAGCCAAGCAAAATGATATCTTTTACAACTTCAATCTTTTCTCCATTTATATGGATGTTATTTATTGGTCCAGTGGTGAGGATTTTTGTTTTCTTTATATCGAGGTGCAACCCATACTGGAGGCTGTGTTCTTTTATCTTCTTCAGTAAGTATTGTAAGTCCTCTTGGCTTTCAGCACGCAAGGTTATATCATCTGTATATCGCAGGTTGTTAATGAGTCTTCCTCCAATCCTGATGCCACATTTTTCATATAATACAACTTCTTGGATTGTTTGCTCAATGTACAGATTGAATAAGTACAGTGAAAGAATACAACTCTTTCCTGATTTTAAACCAGTTTAAACTGTTTAAATGACTGCCTCTTGGTCAATGTACAGGTTCCTCATGAGAACAATTAATCTGGAATTCTCATTCTCTGCAATGTGGTCCATAGCTTGTCATGATTCACATAGTCAATAGCCTTTGCATAGCTAATAAAGTCCAGGCATATCTTTGTGGTCTTCTCTGATGCCATCCAAGATCCATCTGATATCAACAATGGTATTTCTTTTGCCACACCTTGTCTGAATCCAGGTCCCTGTCAATGTATGGTAGTAACTTTTTGAATTATCTTTAGCAAAATTTTACTTGCAGGCAATGTTAATGATATTATTCAATGATTTCCACATTCCATTGGCTACCTCTTTTGGAATGGGTACAACTATAGATCTTTTCCAATAAGTTAGCCAAATGTCTTGGCATAGTTGAGTAAGTGCCTCCAATGCTGCCTCAATTTTTTGAAATATTTCAATTTGTAGTCCATCAGTTCCTGGAGCCTTGTTCTTTGTCAATGCTATTCTGTGCAGGTTGGACTTCTTCCTTCAGTATCATTGGCTCTTGATCATGTCTGCTCTTGCAATGGTTAAACATCAACCATTTCTTTTTGGTATGGTGACTCTGTGTATTCCTTCTATCTTCTTTTGATGCTTTCTGCATCATTCAATATTTTGCTTAAAGAATCCTTCAGTATTTAAAGTCAAGTCTAGGATTTTTTACTTCAGTTCTTTCTGCTTAAGAAATGCTGAGCATGTTCTAACCTTTTGATTTCTAACTCCAGATCTTTGCACATTTCATTATAATATTTGACTTTGTCTTCTCAAGCTGCTCTTTGAAATCTTCTTTTCTGCTGTTTTACCTTCTCATGTCTTTCATTTGCTTTAGGATCTCTACACTTGAGAGCAAGTTTCAGAGTCTCTTCTGACTTCATTTTGGTCTTTCCTTTCTTTCTTGCCTTCTTAATGACCTTTGGCTTTCTTCCTGTATGATGTTCTTGATGTCATCCCACACATCTTCTCATCTTTGATCATTAGTGTCTAATGCATCACATCTCTAAATTCAGGTGGGATATATTCAAGGTCATATTTTGGCTTTTGTGGACTTGCTTCAATTTTCTTCAGCTTCAGCAGGAACTTGCATATAAGTAATTGATGGTCTGTTGCACATTTTGCTTCTGGTTTGTTTTGGCTGATGATATGGAGTTTTCCTACTGTCTCTTTCCATAGATGTAGTCAGTTTTATTTCTGTATATTCCATCTAGTGAAGTCCATGTGTATCATCATCTTTTATGTTATTTATAAAAGGTATTTGCAATGAAGAAGATACTGGTCTTGCAAAATTCTATCATGCAATCTCCAGCATCATTTTGATCACCAAAGTCCTATTTTCCAATTGCTGATCCTTCATCTTTGTTTCCAACCTTTGCATTCCAATCACTAGTAATGATCAATACATCTTGATTGCATATTTTATCTATTTCAGATTGAAGAAGTTGTTAGAATTCTACAATGTCATCATCACTGGCTTTAGTGGTTGGTGCATAAATTTGAATAATGGTGGTATTAAGTAGTTCCTATAACCATATGGATATTATTCTATCATAGACATCATTGTACTTCAAAGCAGATCTTTAAATGTTCTTTTTGATGATGAGTGCAACTCCATTCCTCTTCAATTTGTCATTTCTGACTAATAAACTATGTGATTGTCTGATTAAAAATGGCCAGTACCAGTCCATTTCAGCTCACTATTGTCTAGGATATCAATGTTTATGCATTCCATTTCATTTTTGACAGTCTTCCAATTTTCCTAGATTGAAACTTTGTTTGCAACTTTCTCCTCATTTTGAGTTGTGCCCTACCAGCAAAAAAAAAAGGTTCCCAAAAGCTTTACACCCATTGCATTATCATGGGTAGCTCTAAATGAAGAGGCAGCTCTTTCCCAGTCACATCTGAGTGCGTTCCAACCTGAAGACCTCATCTTCTATCATTATATCTGACAATGTTCTTATGCTTCATCATGTTTCAATATTCAATATTCTGGTGCTATCTGACATGGTTTCACTGCTGTTCATAAGGTTTTCAGTGACTAAAGATTTAGAAGTAGTCTGTCTCTCCTTCTTCTGAGTCTTTCTTAGTCTGGAAGCTCAGTTGAAACCTGTCTACAGTGGGTGACCCTGCTGGCATTCAAAATACCAGTACCTTAGTGTCCAACATCACAGCAACACACAAACCACCACAGTATGACAATCTGACAGATGAGTGGTAGAAATGACAGACAAGTAATGGAACAAAACACTAGCAAATTGAATCCAGCAACCTATAAAAAGAATCATACAACATGACCTAATGGGATTTACTCCAGGAATGCAAGGTAGGCTTAACATCTGAAATCAATTAATATAATAATACCTCATGTAGTTGTTATGTGTCTTCTAGTTGATTCCAGCTCATAACAAACCTCTAGGACAGAATAGAGATTCCTAGATTGTAATGTTTATGGGAGCAGATCACCATGTGTTTTTTCTCCAAGAGTCACTGGCAAGTTTGAAATGCTGATCTTTTGGTTAGCAGCCAAGCACTTAATCATTGTGCCACCAGCAGTCCTTGTCATATATCACATCAATAGAATAAAAGATAAATATAACATAGGCATTTTCATACATGCAGAAAAGGCATTTTTACAATATCTTTACATCTTTTCATGATAAAAACATCCAACAAACTACGAGTCAAAGAGAACTCCCTCAGTGTGATAAATGCATTCCATGGAGCACTGACAGCTAACATCATGCTTGATAGTGAGAGACTGAATGCTTTCCCCCTAAGATCAGCAAAAAACCAAGGGTGTCTGCTCTCACCACATCAATTTAACATTTTACTGGAAATTCTAGCTAGGGCAATTTGGCAAAAAGAAGGGCTAGAAGATTAGAAATGTAGAAGTACAATGATCTGTATTCACAGATGAAATGATCTTATACAAAGGGGCTTTAAAGAGTTAGTGGAAAATGAAATTAAAAGATAATTGATTTTTCCCCACAAACTTTTTAAGACCCTTTCATATATAAAATCCTAATTTGATGGCACTTAATAACAACAAGGAATCCCCCAGAAACAATGAGAATTAATAGATGAGTTCAGCAAGGCTACAGAATTTAAGATCAGTATACAAACATTAGTTGCATTTCTGTATATTTGCAATGAACAATCCAAAAATGAAATGAAGAAAACAATTCCTTTTACAACAGCATCAGAAAAAATAAAACACTTAGGGATACATTTAACAGAAGAGGTGCAAAAGTTATACTCTTGAAAGCTCAAAAGCATTGTTGAAAAAAATTAGGGAAATTTTTAATAATTGGGAAAATATTCCATATTCATAGATTAAAAAGCATTGTGACAATAGGTAAGACTCCCCAGGTTAATCTACACAGCTAATGCAATTCCTATCAGCATCCCAACTGAATCTTTGTTGAAAATGGCAAGCTGATCCTAATAATCTTATAAAATTGCAAGAGACCTAGAGTAATCAGTAAAGCGTTCTGGTGGTGTAGTTGTTACAAGTTAGCCTGCTAACCTCAAAGTTAGTAGTTCAAATCTGTCAGTTGCTTTGCAGAAGAAAGATGAGGCTTTCTGCTTCTGTAAAGATTTATAGTCTTGGAAATCCTATGTAGGATTGCTCTGAGCTGGAACCGACTCCACAGCATACCACCATCACCACCAGAGTAGTCAGTGGGGAGTCCTGGTGTGGTGTTGTGAGCTAAGCACTAGATCATCAGGTAGGTTTGAACCACAGACTCAGCACTTCAAACTCACCAGCTGCTCCTTAAAACTGCATACAGGGTTCACTATGAGTCGGGACCAACTCAATGGAACGTAACAACAATAGAGCAGTCAGTACCTGTTATCAAGTTAGCTCTGACTCATGTACATCACAGTAGAACTATGCTTCACAGGGTTTTCTGTGGCGAATTTTTCAGAAATAGATCATTAGGTCTTTCTTCTAAGGCATCTCTGGATTGAGCCTCTATCCTTTTTGTCAGCAGCCAAGCTTCTGAATTATTTGCATCACCCAAGGCCTCCAGCAACCAGAAGAGCCAGTTTAAAACAATCTTGAAAAGGAAGAACAAAGTAGGAAGGCTTCTTGGTTCATTTTTGTTGCTGTTGTTGTTTTTCAAGAGGAAGACTCCCAACGCGATGGATTGGCAGAGCGTCAGCAGCAATAGGTTCAAGTGTAGCAACAGTTGTGAGGTTGGTACTGGACCAGATCTTGTTTAGTTCTGGTGGTCACTATGAGCCGGTACCAATTCAATGGCACCTTACAATAACAACAACATTGTGAAACGGGTAAAAGTTTACAAAGTAGATCATCAGTTTTACATTCAACAAATGTTTTATCTCATTGACTACAGTCCCTTAAGTATAACATCACTTATCCTACTTCCTCCCTGTGTTTCCTGTTTCTATCCCTCCTTCTTTCCCAACCCTTCTGAACTTTGTCTTTGAGTTAATGCTGCCGGTACCACACTATGGTGTTCATATCTCATTAGTGTGGAGGGCTGGTGTGGCCCTATGGGCTAATGCATCAGACTGCAAAGTTGTTTGAACTGCAAGGTCGGTGGTTCAAGCTCACCAGCTGCTCCTTGGAAACCCTATACAGGATCGCTATGGGTCGGAATGGACTCGACGACACATAACAACAACAACCCCCTTTAGGCCCTATTATTCCCTCATTGCATGACTGAAAATTGAGCCACGGGGATGACTTCAGTTCTAGACCTGAAGGGTGACCAAGGACCAAAGTATCTGGCCAGAAAGCCTGGCCTTTTTTTTTTCCCTATGATTTTGAGTTTGTTCCACACTGTCTCACCCTCAGAGCTTGGGTAGCTGGGCACCATCTAGTTCTTCTGGTCTCAGAGTCATGGAGACGGATGTTTCCATGGTCCATTAGTGCTCTGGACTAATTGTTCCCATTGAGTTTTCCATTTTCATCACTCTTCTTTCCTTGGTTCTTAAACATATTTTTAGCCTTTACAAATATCTGATATGTTTCTGGGTAAGACTTGATATTTTTGTAGCTGGACAGTGAGTACAAGAGGGTGGTTTAGATCACTTGATTTGTGTAAGAGAATTTTAAATTATAGCATCCGGTAAGGGAGTAATGGGCCCTTGTTGGTCCCACATGAGTACCACCCAGTTGGCCCACATTGCAACATTTAACAGCAGACAAGGGAGGTACCCCCACACACTACAAAGTGAAGCACCTCTCCCAGCCCCTTGGGCTCCCTGCCAGGTGGTTTTGAAGGCTGGGTGGGAATGAAACCCACACAGAGCCCCAGGGGATGAGGATTAATGTCTGGAAAGCAGTTCCTCCCACCCTCTGCTGAATCACCTACATTTCCGGAGGGGAAGTGCTCCAAGAACACCTCTATTTTCATACAAATTTTCATAGATCAGAGCATCTTAAACCTACAGAAAATGCACACATGTCTGTATCCTTCTCAGTTGACCAATTGTTAGCATTTTGCCACATTTGTTCCAGGCACTCCTTCTATCCTCCATGCCTGTATCCATATACATATGTGTATATTCACACCCACACACATATCCATGCATGAACAGATCCATATATACTTATGTCTCCATGCACACATCTATCTACATACGTGCATACCTATATATAAGAATATCCATATACATGGGTATCCATGTGCACACTATGCATATATAAGCACATGTGTATACATGCATAGCCATATAGTGCATACCTATATATTATGCACTATATGGCTATATACATGTATGTTCACACACACATGCATACTTTTTCTTGCTGAAGTGATGTGCATACTCCTGACCCATTGTCCTATCACTTCCATGTGCATTTCCTTAGAACAAGAGTGTTTTCAGACAGAACCACAGTATCATCACACCTGGGAATAGTCACAGTATTTTTGTCCTGTCCTCTAATACGCAGGAATAACAAGTGCCCTCAATTGTCCCCATGATATCCTTTACAAGGCTGGATTTGTTTGGTTTGGGTAATCCTGGACCTGACAGAGGACCACACATAATCAAATTGAGTTGTCCTAGAATGCAAACCTCATGGGATATTCAGAGCTGTCTCCTCAGAGATTAGAATGGAGCCCATGGGACGTATGCTGGAGTTAATCAGAGATGTTTATCTTCCATTCAATTTCCTTGACCCATTATCCAATTAACCAATGGTGTTTCACGTCTCTCAGACTTGGTGCACCATAATTTACTCAACCTTTCCTTTGCTTGGGATTTTGTATGTTTGTAGCTTTTAGCTGGTATGGATGTTGCAGGGAACATTTTCTTCCACATAGAGATGGGAGAAATCCTATTGAAAAATAATGGTAATTTCTGGTTAGATAGATGTTGTTGTTGTTATTAAGTGCCATCAAGGTGGTTCTGTTTCGTAGCAACCCTGTAAAGGGTTTCAGAGGCTTTAAATCTTTGTGGAAACAAAAAGCCTCATTTTTCTCCTGTGGAGCCTCTGGTGGACTTGCACTGTGGACCTTGTGGTTCGCAGTCCAATGCTTATCATATGGAGCCATGACATTCTCAGGTAGATGATAAGTGAGAATATTTACCGAAAGGCTTATAAATCACATAAGCCCTCTCCACCCATGTTGACCTGCCTTAAGCTCATTTTCTTGATAGTTGTCCCCTTGAACTTGAAGCTGCTCCTAGGGGAAGAAGGGCCCATGTCTGTGATGGGTGGGGGAGGGCTACACTACCTGGACTGATGACAATAGGTATGCCAGCTCTGGGAGACACATTTAAGAATGACCACAAGTAATGTCTATAGACTGGCTTCATAGCCAAGGCCCTAGTGACCTCAGAGGAAGTTGGGAACCATGAGTGATATCATCACCACCTTTGGGAGCCAGCTGAGTAGGGCTAGGATGGGCACCTATAGAAGTGGCCTATTCAACAAACACTAAGTCTCGGATGAGGCTGAGTGGGCAGCTGGGCTTTGGTGTTGGTACCGTGGTTTTGAGTTGACTTGGCTGTAACCACCTTCCCTCAGATGGGCTTCGTAGGGGTGGTGATTGGACAGAGCTTCAAGGGGATGCCAATTGGGTAAATCCTTGGGGACCTGAGAGCCCTCCAAGCTAAGTGGAGGGTATCATTTGGAATTTATATAGGAGCCCAAGAGTCCCTGAGCCCATAGACAAAGTAGAGGGATTTAGATTGGGGCTGCGCAGTCATGCTTCTTGGAGGACTCACTGGAGGGAGTATGTCTGGGGAGAACTCTGTCGACACAGAGGTCTTAGCTCTCTCCCTACATAGGGGAATGGATTTGACTGATACCCAAAGGACAGAGTCAGAGCTAGACACCATCTTGAACCTGGGGTGTTGCAATGTCACCACTGCCACTTGGAGTCTCCGGACTTGCATGTTGGGCTCTCACTTGGCACAGGACTGGGTATGGACCTGGGGATGACTAGGGATCTAATCTGATCCCTCACCAGCCATTCTTAATCATCAACGCCTGATGCCATTTTATCTTCTCTGCCACCCTGAAGTCAGGTCAACCCCTGCGAGTGGGAGTTGAATAGCATCCTACCATCCAGTTTCTAAAAAGTCTCCATGAGTCACAGTGCTGGACAGAGTTGCACGCGCACATCGGCATTACCACAGGAAGGGGACAAGTTGGGGTTGGGTCCATGATAGCTGACAGTGTGTCCCCAACAAGGCTATGATTGGGGAGGGTGTCATAGCAGCGAGTGTCAGAAAGGTGACTTCCTGTGCTTCATTCCCTGGGGGCTTGAAGACTCCTGCTTGCCCCCATCACAGGCAGGTATTGGGATACTCTGCATGGTTGACTGGTTCCATGAAGAACAAGAAAGGACTCAAATCCTACTGAGGGGTCTCTGCTGGATACTTCTCACTTGGGTGGGGCTACCAGGTAGAGGCTGGGTGGGGGTAGGCCAGGGACATCTCCCCACCTTGGGAACATCCTGAGATGCTCGCTGCTATCAGAGTGGAGGTGAGTCTGACAGTTGAGCAAACTGAACACTGCTTCTTAGAGTTCAACATGTAGATGTATGATGCTGAACACATGCTACTTCTTAAATCTTAAAGGAACAAAGGTTCCTTTAAGAGAGCTCCTTGGCTCCGTTCACATGTGGGTGTTTGTACTTTGTTGTTGTTGAAGAATGTAAAAGAGCACTTTTTTCAGGAATCCAAAGTGGGCAGGCACAAGACAGAACAACTGGCCAGGGCAGGGGTGGCTGCATCTGTCTGGCTAGGAGGGCCTCTGGGAGGGAAACGTGGGTGTTCAGGCAACCAGTGGCCTTGAGGGACAGGCTCCTTGCTGAGACCATGGCAGGATCACCCAGCCTCTGCGCATGGATCAGGAGCTGCAATGAAGGGTCCATACACACCACAACCCTCATTCACACTACTGTTCTTGCCTTAGGGGAATGAGGGCTCTGTGACCCTTAGAATGTTGTGGAATTGGGACATCATTGAAAAACCCAAGAGCCAAGCAGAGGCTAAGCTGTGTGTCTCACACTGACTACCTGTCAAGTCTGCACAGAGATGTGGGGGATAGCCATGGTGCTAATATGCTTCCTCCAGGGACACTGTAGTGGTCAAGCAGAACCTGGAGACCAGTTGTGTCCACACCCCTGCCTCCAGACCTTTGAGGTACCCAGGAATCCTGAGACTGTCTGCCCCAGGGCAGCTGGAAGCATACACATAAACACATATTTTACTGTTTTGTTGTTAAATGCCGTTGAGGTGGTTCTGACTCATAGCGACCCTGTATAGGGTTTCTGAGGAGCAGCTGGTGAATTTGAACCACTGACATTGCAGTTCAAACTGACCTTGTGGTCCAGTGCTTTATCATACAGTGCCAAAACCACATATTGTTGTTGTTGTTAAGTGCCGTCGATATACCAGCACATAAATCAAAGCCACATGTAATATATATATATCCGGCTGTGAACCTTAAGGTCAGCAGTTTGAGACTACCAGCTGCTCCGTGGGAGAAAGATGAGGCTTTCTGCTCCTGTTAAGATTTACAGCCTCGGAAACCCTGCACAGGGTCGGTATGGATTGGAACCAACTCTACAGCACTTGACAACAACAATATACATATATTTGTTTAGTGCCATTGAGTCGGTTCCAATCCATAGCGAACCTGTATAGGATTTCAGAGAAGTAGCTGGTGAGCTTGAACCCCTGATTTTGTGGTTCAAACCTATTTAGCAGTCCAGTACATTAACCCACAGCACCACACCAGGACTCTCACTCTCTCTCTCTCTGTATATATGCATTGTTGTTGTATAGGGTTTCCGAGGCTGTAAATCTTTATGGGAGCAGAAAGCCTCATCTTTCTCCCACGGAACAGCTAATAGTTTCGAACTGTTGACCCTGAGGTTCACAGCCCAATTCGTAACCACTATGCTACCAGAGGTATCCTTTGTGTATATATACATATATATGTGTGTGTGTGTGTGTGTGTATATATATATATATATATATACACACACACACACACATAGACACGTGTGCATATACCAACACACATACCAAACCCACATATCATACACTACACACATACTTGTGTGCATGCAGATGCACACAGGTACACATACACACAATACACATGTATACACACAGAAACACAGAACCCAGATACAGGAACACCAGGCACATATATGCATGCACACATACAATGCATTCATAGACACAGATGTACATAGACACACAAGCAAGAGATCCACATACACAGACACGAACAAGAAGCAATTCAGATGGCATGGGAGGAATTAGTAGGGACTGGAGAAGGAGCTAGCAGTTGGTCCTCTAGTGGTACTAATAGTTTGTGATTGGGTGCTATCCAGAAGTGCCATGTAAGACAGGCCTGGTAATCTGCTTCAGTAAAGATTACTGTCAAGAAGAGTCAGAACTGATTCAATGGCAACAAGTTTGGTTTGGTCTGGAGAAGGAGCAGGAATGGAGGATGTGTACCAGTTAGGGACAGCTGTATGTCAGAGAGGGAGAGAAGGGTGTGTTGGGAAGAAGGGGTGGTCCACCTTCTGTGTCAGGTCAGGTGGAACTGGAGAGACACTCACTGACCCCTAGGAGGTACAGTGAGTAGTTCAGATGGTTAATTCCAAAGGTGTTCTCAGAACTTTGTGGAAGAGGTGGCACCTTTTGTGAAACATTCTTGTTTAAATATTTCCACTTAGATTGGAAGATATCTTTCAAAATTTTAAATACTCACTGTATCTGAGAGTATCCAGGAAGCTTGGAACAGAAACCCAGTATGGTCATCCAGCTGAGTTGTCAGAAAGTTCTGCAGAGATCCTCACAAGAGAACGTGCCTAAGTTTAATCGACAGTTGTTGAACCTTTAAGACACATCACTATTTGAGCAGTGTTCATATCCAAGACAGGATACAAGCCTGGGATCATTGAACCCTGCTTGGGAGCCGCAGGAGAGTGAACACAGAGCACAGGGATTGAGAAATGCATAGGAGTTGGCCAGATGGAGAAAGTAGCAGAAAGTGTGTTGTCATTAGCTTTTGGTAACTGATTGGTGAATTGCTAGTGCTGCTGCTACAGAAATGACAGCTGATGACTCAGGGCTAGCTTACTACAGGGAGAGTGTAGAATTTCTTTTCACGGTGAGGAATTGCCAAGGGAGTCCTGAAGACAGCCCACTTAGCAGATCTGGGAGTGCGACAAGACATCTCACTTGGCATTGGTGTTTGTGGTCAGGTGGAATTTGCAATATATGTATGCCTCACCCCTGACCCACTGCTCCTCCATGTGGTGCCTGTTGGCAATCTAAAGCACTGACTTCTGTGATCCTCAGTATCCTTTGGCCTCAGAGATGGCGTGCTGGTCTGCATGTAGTGAGACTAGGGGCTTGGAGGTGGGCTATGGTGCCTGCTGAGTACCCTGAAAACACAGTGCAATCATGGTAACTTCCCAGCACAGCATTAAGAGGTCCAGACTCATCTCCAGGGCAACAAGGGGACCAGGAAGTCAGGGCATGAGTGCTTTGGGGCAGCTGTGACAGAAAATACATACTGGACAGAAGTGTGTTCTCTTGGAGTTCTAGATGCTAGGAGTCCAATCAGGGTACTGCTTTGTGGATTCCTTTTGAGGCTCACTGAAGAAGAATTTGGTCCTCACCTCTCTCTCACTTTATTGTAACAGCTGGTGATCCTTGGTGTTCCTAAACTTGTGGTTACATCACTTCAATCTCTGTCTCCATTGTCATTTGATCTCCTGCTGTGTGTGTCTGTGTCTACATCTGTGTCTCTTCTCTTTTATAAGGACACCAGTTATATTGTATTAGGACCCACCCTTTTCCAGTATGTTTTTGTTAGGTGCCATCTAGTCGGGTGTAACTCATAGTGACCCTGTGCACACTGGAACAAAGCACTGCCCAATCCCACACAATCCTCACAATTGTTATGCTTGAGCCCATTGTTGCTACGTCTGTGTCGATCCATTGCCTTGCAGGTGGCGGGGGGCGGGGGGGTCTTCTACTTTTTCACTGACCATCCATTTTACCAAGCTTGATGTCCTTCTCCAGGAAGTGGTCCCTCCTGACAATATGTCCAAAGAATGAGAGATGAAGGCTTACCTTCCTCACTTCTAAGGAGCACTCTAGCTGTACTTCTTCCAACACAGATGTGTGTATTCTTCTGGCAGTCCATGGTACTTTGAATATTCTTTGCCAACATCATAATTCAAATGCATCGATTCTTCTATGGTCTTCTTTATTCATTGTCCAACTTTTGCATACTATGGCTTGGATCTGGCGCATCTTAGTCCTCAAAGTGATCTCTTTGCTCTTTAATGCTTTTTTCTTTCTTTCTTTCTTTAATACTTGAAAGAGGACGTTTGCAGCAGGTTTGCCTAATGCAATAAGTCTTCTGATTTCTTTCTTTCTTTCTTTCTTGTTTTTTTTTTTAAGAAAAACCAATAGCTTTTATTTTTCCTCAATATACATTTAGAACATCTCAGAAAAGGCCTCATGAAACAGACCAGAGGACTATGCACAAAGTCAAGAGCCCCAAAGCCAAGACCACAGCAGTTTAGGGTCTTCCTATGAGCAGTGAGGCAAGGTCTTTCATGACATTGGAGTTCAGCTGAGGAATGGTGCTGATCTTCAGAAGTCTACTGCTGGCATACTTATTCTTTTATACATATATATGTATGTATATATATTTTAATTTTTTATTGTGAGTTATGTGATAGTTTACATGGGAGAACATTAGTTTTACATTCATCCTATTGTATATTGTTTCATTGCCATGGTTATAATCCCCTCTATGCATCATCAACCAACCAAAGGGTATACCATACAAGCCTGCCCCCAGTCTTCAGCACACAGTCACTCTCCCTCTCTGGATCTAAAGTTCCCAGCTGCTCCATCTCTTCATGTCATCGTCTCTGCCTCCATCTCTGGCATCACTGCTTCTCTGGGTAGGGTTCCGCTCTTGGCTCTTCCCACTTGATAGTCCCAGGGACCTCCGCTCCTAGACTGCAAAGTTAATCACGCCCCTCCCTGCTACAAAAGTCTACCTTTACATTTCCAACCCTCACAATCAATCCTGATAACAATTATTCACTATTGTATCACAGGAGACCCATCCGCATCTCATTTCATTGGTCCCGCCTAGACAGATTAGATACTACTCAGTGGAGATTCTACCTTCCTCCTTGCCCTCTGGGTTCTAAGTTCCCTCTTGAAATCTTTTAAGCCAGTCACTTCTTGCCTTTGTAGCCCCCCCCCCCCCACACACACACACACACTTTGGGTAGGCAATGTCCAAGTTGTCCATCTCTGTCTACTCTGTGTATGGAGGGGGTGGAAATGATTGGCATACTTATTCTTGATAGTGATGAAATTCGTTAGTGTTTCATTTACTTTCACTACATTTTTGGCATGTGCTGCATGACTTCCAGTACTTCTCTCTGTGTATCCAGTGTAATATTTCTGTTTTAAGCTCCATTTTCCTTGGTCTAGAACCTTCTGAGACAAGCAGAAAGCAGCAGTTGCTATCTTAGAAGGGTGGTAATGTACCATGTCATAGTCAATAAGCGTCAGCTCCATCAAATACTCGACTAAAGTGTGCTGTTCAACAGCAACCTCCCCAGCTTTCGATGCTCGTCTTAAGAAGTGCAGGGGCAAGGGTCGACCCAATTCAAATTTCAATTCTTTCAAAATTAGTTTCCATTTCTCGGATTTGGGATGGGTATAAGCATTGTCTGTGATATAAACGAAGTCTTCAGTAATTGGAGAAAATATCTCCTTATACTTGGAAGCCAAGAGCAGAGCAATAATCCCAACCAGTTGAAGCTTCTTATGGGAGACTGGCTGAATCTGCAGGAAGCGGCCCATAATGATGATACACATGTACAGTGTCTCCTGCAGAAGCCTAAACTTGGAGTGAACTTGCACCAGCCAGTCTACCAGGATGGCGCACATGCGTCCATTGATATCACTTTCAGCTAAAAAATGTGGCTTTATGGATTGCAGAACCTCAAGCTGTCTCAGATATTGATAGATGTCCTTCAGATAGTCACTGAAGAGCTGAGGGTTCTCTCAATCTTCATGGTCAATATCCTCAAGGCATCATAAAGCTTGGCACAGCTTCTCTTCCTTCATGGAGACATCCTCATGTAGGTTAGATGGACCCTTTGGAGCAAACATTTCCATTTGTACTGGTTTCACAGAAGCAGTAGGTTTCAGTTGTTTCTTGGCATTTGATGTTTTGGTGGTTTGAACAGGTACTTTGGTGTTCAGAGCTTTCTTAGCTTTTTGTGTTGCTCTGCTTGTAACTCTATTTCCGATTTCTTCTAAAACTGCCCATCTAATTGTCACATGACTCTTAGTTTTAGAATTAATTTCTTTGTCAACATTTTCCACATCATTGGATACCGTCAGGGGTCAGAGCAGAGCCATTAGGAACCAGGAAGTCTAGAATGACAGCCTGGCCCAGGAGGGAACGTGGACAGAGGGGGCAGTCTTTTGATTTCTTGACTGCTACTTCCATGAGTATGTTCATTGTGGATTCAAGCAAAATGAAGTCTTTGACTTTAATCTTTTCTCCATTCATCTTGATATTATTTATTGGTTCAGTTGTGAGGATTTTTGTTTTCTTTACATTGATGTGAAATCCATACTGAAGCTTGTATGCAATCCATATTGAAGTCTTTGATCTTCATCAGTAAATATTTCAAGTTCTCTTGTTTTCAGCAAGCAAGGTATGTCATCTACATATTACAGGTTGCTAGCAAGTCTTCCTACAATCCTGATGCCACATTCTTCCTTATATAATCCAGCTTCTTTTATTATTTGTTCAGCATACAGATTGAATTAGTAGGGTGAAAGGATTCAACCCTGGTGCACACCTTTCATAATTTTAAACTGTTCAGTATCCCATTATTCTGTTTGAATGACTGTCTCTTTGCCTATGTACAGGTTCCTCATGAGCACAGTGAAGTGTTCTGGAATTTCCATTCTTTGCAATGTTATCCATAGTTTGTTACAATCCACCCAGTCGAATTTCTTTGCATAGTCACTATCACAAGTAAGCATCTTTCTGGCATTCTCTGCTTTCATCCAAGATCCAGCTGACATCAGCAATGATATCCCTCATTCCACATCCAGCTTGAATTTTTGGCAGCCCCACCCCCACCCCCCAGCATATGTTTTGTTTTCTAAATTGTCTTCAGCAAAATTTTACTTCCATGTGACTTTAATGATATTGTTCAATGATTTCTGTATTCCACTGGTCACCTTTCTTTGAAATGGGCAAAAATATGACTCTCTTCCAATCAGTTGACCAAGTAGCTATCTTCCAAATTTCTTGGCACATATGAGAGAATGCTTCCAGTACAGCATCAATTTGTTGAATCATTTCAGTTTGTATTCAATTTATTCCTGGAGCCTTGTTTTTTGCTAGTGTCTTCAGTACAGCTTGGATTTCTTCCTTTGTAGCATTGGTTCTTATTCATATGCTACCTCTAGAAATGGTTGAACATCAATCATTTCTTTTTAGTAAAGTGACTGTATGTTCCTTCCATCTTCTTTTGATGCTTTCTGCATCATTCAATATTTTGTTCATGTTTTTGTTATTGTAAAGTGTCATTGAGTTGGTTCTAACTGATAACCACTCTGTATACCATTTCTGAGTTGCTGCTGATGGGTTTGAATTGCTGACATTGTGGTTAGTAGTCCAGTGTTTATATTACAGGACTCCATTTTGCCCATTGTTGTGTTGTTGTTGTTAGGTACCATTAAGTCAGTTCCAACTCACGGCAACTCTATATAGGGTTTCTGAGGAGCAGCTGGTAGGTGTGCACCATTGACCTTGTGTTTAGCAGTCCATTGCTTATCCTACAGTGCCACACTAGCCTTCAATATTTCAACTCTAGGCTTGAATTTTTCTTCAGTTCTTTTAGCTTGAGAAATGCTCAGGATGTTCTTCCCTTTTGGTTTCCTAACTCCAGATCTTTGCACATTTCATTATAATACTTTACTGTGTCTTATTAGGCTGCTTTTTGAAATTTTCTGTTCAGCTCTTTTGCTTCACCGTTTTTTCTAGTCACTTTAGCTCCTTTGTGTTCAAGAGGAAGTTTCATAGACTGAGGCAGAGGCGAAGGCATAGAGAGAGAGAGCAGCTGAGAACTCTAGGTCCATGGAATGAGAAAGGCTGTGTGCCTATGGGCAGGAGGCTGGCTTGCAAAATGTGCCCTTTGGACATTTAAATGAACATATATTTTCTGGGTGGTTTGTGTACATCAAAAAAAAAAAAAAAAAGGAAGGCAAGGGGAGTAAAGGTAAATACTATTAACCAATGATGCATGGAGGGGATTATAATCATTTCAGTGAAACAAAATATCATCAGTTGAGTATAAAACTGATGTTCTCACATATAAACTATCACCCAATTCACAATAAAAGCTTAAATACAAAAAAACAAAAAGAAGTTTCAAAGTCTCTTTTGACATCCATTTTGATCTTTCTTGTCTTTTTAGTGAGCTTTTGCTTTCTTCATGTATAATATTCTTAATGTCATCCCACAACTTTTCTGGTCATTAGTGTCCAATGTATAAAATCTGTTTTTGAGATGGTTTTTAAATTCAGGTGGGATATATCAAGCTCTTAGTTTGTCTCTCATGGTCTTGTTTTAATTTTCTCCAGCTTCAGCATGAACTTGAATATAAGCAATTGAAAGCTACATGCCCAAAGAAGACAAGTTACATGGGGGCCCATGTGGAGGGAATAGCTGGTGTGCCCAGCCACAATGGGATCTAGTCAGAAATGTGGTTGCACTGTGGGTGTATGAAAGTATGAGTATGTATTCCACAGAAAGCCCACGACCTTACTTTGACTGATGTTAGCAAGCTTCTACATCATCTCTTCCCACTGATGTGGTCAGTTTGATTCCTGTGTATTCTATCTAGTGAGGGCCATGTGTATAGTTGCCTTTTATATTATTGAAAAAAGAAATTTGCAATAAATAAATCAGTGGTCTTGCAAAATTCTGTCATTGGATCTTCAGCATCTTTTCTGTCACCAAGTCCATATTTTCCAACTATGAAAACAAAGAGGATACTTCAGTTTTAAATTTCACATTCCAATTACTAGTAATCAATGCATCTTGAATGCATGCTTGATCAATTTCAGAATTAAGACATTGGTAGAATTCAAGTTCATCATCAATGGCTTTAGTGCTTGGTGTGTAAATTTGAGTAATAATCGTATTAATGGGTCATCCTTATAGGTATATGGATACTATCCTATCACAGACAGCATTGTACAGCATCTTGAAATGTTCTTTTTGATGATGAATGTGACATCCACAATTCCTGACAGAGTAAACCATATGATTGTCTGATTCAAATGGCCAATACCAGTCCATTTCAGCTCACTAATGCCTAGAATATCGATCTTTATGTGTCCCATTTCATTTCTGATGACTTCCAATTTTTCTAGATTCATACTTTGTACATTCTAAGTTCTGATTATTAGTAAATATATGCAGCTATTTCTTCTCAATTTGAGTTGTGCCCCATCATCAAATGAAGGTCCTGAAAGCTTTACTCCATCCATGTCATTAAGGTCAGCTCTGCTTTGAGGAGACAGCTCTTCCCCAGTCATATTTAGAGAGTCTTCCAACATTAGGTGCTCATCTTCTGGCAGTATGTCAGACAACGTTCCGCTGCTATTCAAAAGTTCTCAGTGCCTAATCATTCAGAAGTAACCTGCTGCGTCTTCTTTCTAGTCTGTCTAATCTGGAAGCTCTGCTGAAACCTGTCCACTGTGGGTCACCCTGCTGGTATTTTAAATATCTGTGGCATAACTTCCAGCATCACAGCCACCATACCTAGCCACCACAGTAAATCAAACTGGCAGACAAATGATGAACTCCAATCTGACCTTATGTTAACTGATTACGTCTGCAAAAACCCTGTTTCCAAATAAGATCTCACTCACAGGTGTAGGGGTTAGGAATTTGTAGGGGACACAGTTCAGCCCATAACAGTCGATATGAGGGTGACATCAGGCTAACCAGCTTTCCCCCAGTCTGGTCCTCACCACTGTTCATGGACCACTGGAGCAGCCTCATCAGAGCGAAGCTGTTTCCACCACAGAATGGGTTGGGGGTATTTGTTCTGGTTTAAGGATGTCCCTCCTTGTCCCTTGCTTTGCCCAGGAATCTTGAGTTGAATGGATAAAGGTGATCACCCAGTTGTGCAAGCAGCCACAGGGTCCACAGGGATTTAACATTTATACCGTGACTGCCTGAGCTCCCTGGCCCGGATGGATGAGGCCACACAAGCCCGGGGCCCCTCCACATACGTGCTGTACATGTGAGGAACTTCCGTTCTGAGGTTTCCAGAGACATTCTTCAGCATAAAATCGCATTACAGGCAGATTTTCAGGCAAAGAAGAGACTATTATCTGGCGTTTCTTAGATTCTGTTCTGTGCATTGTGGGGATTAGTTTTGGGAATGAGGCTCTTCTGAGATGCAGCTGTTTATTTGCGTAGCCATCCCCCAGCCCTAGAGAGGGGACTCAGTGTCCAGCTGTTCCAAAATCTAGTTCTGATTCAAAACAGCCGGGTCTGTCTTTTGAACAGAATCGCACCCTGAGTTGGAGACAGGCCTCTAGGGTTGTTTCACCAGCATCTGCCCTCATGGATGCTGAGCTGAGCCATGCATGGGGGTGGGCAACGACCCCTGGTTACCCAACCCACAGAAGACAGATTACAGGAGGGTCCATGCAGAAGGAAGAACTGGTGTGCCCAGCATACAATGGGATCTAGTCAGAAATGTGGAAGTGAAAGCAGTGTGGGTGTGTGAGAGTATGAGTATGTGTACTAATGTGTGTATGTGATTGCATGTGTGTGCCGACATATATGTGAGTGTGCAGGTGAGAGTGCATGTACAGTGGGTGAATGTGCATGAGTGTGGGTCTGATTGGACATAAGTGAGCATATACAAACATACGTGTCATGTGTGAGTTCATATGTGTGGCATGTGTGTGTACATGTGCGTGTGCATGGACACGTGAGTGAACTATCTGGGTTCCTTTCTGGTTCGACCTCTGAGGAGCTCTATGACCTTGATCAGGGTCCTTATTGCCTGGACACAATGGGCCTAGGAGAGGCCCCAGCCTAGCCCCAGCCATGAAGTGGTGGTGGGGGTTCCCTGTGATGGGACAAACAGGCACTTTGGTTGGCTTGGAGTTGATGACAGAATGGTTAATAACAAGTGCTCCTGAGAGGCATCCCTCCTTTCTGTTAAGCATTGTTCCTTTGCACAAAGTCAATGTTGCTCCTTTGGTTTGTAGGGTATCACGCAAGTCTGGGAGGTTCTTAAAGCTGTGTGACTCTCTGTGAATCAGAATCACCCCTGGAAGACCCCAGGAGAAGGGGGAGGTTCTGTTCTGAGAATCCGAGAAGGCCAGGGAGTCCTCACTTTCTTCTAGAAGCAGGTCATTCTGTAGGTTATGCTCAAAGACATCTTTGGGCACTGATGTCTGGGGCAGCAGTGGACAAGGTGGCAGCTTAACCCAGGTAGCTTGGACCCAGATGGGAAGTTTGGATAGGATGGGATGGGACAATGTATCCCTCAGCTCTATTTCTGTGCAAAATTCTTTGCATTTCTGTACATTTTTGATCAGTGATACCAAACATGCCAGAAATGCAAAACCCATCCAGTCTAAGACTGGTTTTAGCTGGTCAAATTTATTATTTAACAGTCCACATGGAGCCACTGTGTTGTCTCTTTAGAAAGTAGCCCGAATGCTTGCGTAGTCCCTCTGCCAATGAGTGGCTGGTTATCAGGGTCTTTGATTGGCTGGAGTAGGTGTGTCTGGTGAGTCCTGCACACTTACAACCTCCAACCAGGCCTAGGGGAGGCCAGTGGTCAGGAAATTCCACCAGGGGACATGGGCATACCTGCTGGGTCCCCTCACTCACCACAGCAGGCACCCTCGGCCTGTCTGCCCCTGACTCAGTGCTGCAGAAAGGAACTTAATCCATGCACAGATTTCAGTGTGCAGCTTTTTATTCCCCAGTAGACTGAACTTCTTTATTTTCATTCCAACGGAACAGTTGCTTCCCAGAAGGATTTCTTTGTTTCCTGACTACCTGTGTGGCATCACTTAATTATTGATAATTCACTCAGAGGGAGAGGAAACTTCAGGGGGCGGGGGTGGGAGGGGCTCCTTTTTAGTTTTAGGAAAGCCCTCTGCTGCCCTGGTTGCCATAAGTTCCTGAGGCAGATGCTTTGCCTTGGTTTCCTGGACCTGCCTTCAACTGTGTTAGGTGAGCAAGGCTGTGGGCAGAACCAGGGCTCCTGGGAGGTGCTGGCTTCAGGTGAGCAGTACAGTGAGGATCTGATTTGGGTGTAGTGGGAGAGAATGGAGCCCAGACTCCCCCTCCACCTCCAGTTCACACTTTACTATGTAATAAAAAAGGAGTAAACTGTGGAGTTGTACGATAAGCACTGGACTGCTAACTAAAAGGTTGGCATTTCAAACCCACCAGCCACAGACTTGACAACAGCAGCAAAGGCCAGAAGAACTAGGTAGAGGGAAGCATAGGACTGCTGCTGGAGGATGAGGAGTATATTCCCAGCGTATCTAAGGGTCTTCCAGGCATGTTAGTGTCATAGGCTAGTGGGCACCCCGTCCTGTGGGTCAGAAGCCGGGGACTCTTCCCCAGGGAAAATATGACCTAAGCAAGCATGGAGGACTCTGTGAGACCACTCCCCAGAGCATGGTGAAGGTGATCACAGTGCTCTGTGTTAAACTGACCCACATAGCAAGTCCTAAGCATCAACTCTACTTAGCAGTGATGCACCCTCCCTAAACCAGGTGTCCATGGAGAGTACTGAGCTGCCCAAGGATTCATGAAGCCCTAACACAGCTGACCTTGGAGCTCACCTGGCCAGCAGCTGTAGTGTCCAGGATAGCTGCCCCTGAGTGGGTGTGAGGGATGACAGGGTCATAGTGGGTTGGGCTTTACCAGGGCCCCCTATGACTCTGAGATTCCACCTGCAGGGACCTGCTTTGTACACCAGTGAGGGTGAACGTAGGGTGGGTCCACCAATCCATCAATCCCATATTGCTCTTCCCCCCAGCGCTGTTAGCGTTACCAACTAGGTCCCTTCCCAAAGATTCTTAGAAGTATTGAGCCACCACCCCTACCCCCTGCCCCTGGTTCCCATCAGGGTGTTCGTGAGAACTCGGAATCACAGCAGTCTTTGCAGGGAGGTCATTTCTCATCAGTGAGAAGGCAGCCGAGGTGTTGTCTGCTAGAGTTAGGAATGAAAAGCCCACAGGTGAGGAGAGGTGTGGGGGAAAGAGGCAGAGCCCAGGGCTCAAGAGCTGGTGGAGACTGCTCACCCACTTTCTGTGGGTCATACTCCTGGGCAGGGCTCTTTACACCTCTCTGCAGAGTCAGCAGCTGGTCCCAACAGAGGACTTAGAATTTTAACAATTTGGGCATCTTTAAATCCCAGTTTTACCTCAGGACATGGGCCCCAAGCCAGGCCCTTCCTCCAACACCCACTTCTCAGTTAGAGCAGGAGGAAACCAGGCCAAGTAGGGGGCTGGGTGGACATCTGAGGGGCTGGTACCCAGAGGGCCTGGCCCAGAGTTCTGTCGAGTGGGTAAATGTGGTTGGCAATGGGCTGGATGCCCTTCAGAAAATATCTTTGTCCTAAGCCTGTCACACTTCATGGATGTATGGAAAGCAAAGAGTTAAAAGTCTTTTGAGGGCCAAGTCATGGGGGACATTCACAAGAACTGTGTCTGCCCCTCTGTGTGGGTAAAATGGCAGGCAGAGCATCTGCAGGAAGAGGGCGTGCTGGGAAGCTTGAATGGGGAGCTGGCAGCCTGCCAGGAGGGTGGGGTGAGGGGAGGGAGGGGAAAGCTGGGAGGGTGGGAAGCGTGGGGAGGGTGGGTCCAATCTGGAGGAGAAGCTTCTGCCTGCTGGCCTGCAGTGCACACACGGCTCTGATGGCTTCGGACCCCAGCCGTCACTGTAGCTTTCTGCTGCTCACCTGCTGCCTTGCTACCGCCCATGCCGAGCTACTGGGCCTGGAATGGCTGTGGGGCCCTAATATTGTGAACCCCTCTAAGGGGCTGGCCTCCCAGAGCCGAAACAACACACCAGTACAGTCTTTAGCAGACCCCACGACAAATGTGATGCTCCAGGATGCCCCTACGAAACAGACGACTACCCCTACTGCCCCTGAGCCACCCCTGGAGAGATTGGAGGCTGCCCAGGACGGGGCCACCACTGCCCCTGCTGCCCTTGGCTCCATCCCAGACAAGAGGGAGGAGAACATTGCTGGTGTGGGAGCCAAGATCCTGAACGTGGCGGAGGGCATCCGGAGCTTCGTCCAGCTGTGGGATGACACAACTTCTACCAAGAGTCCAACAGGGGCGAGTACTTTGGCTCCCGTGGCACCCACGGACCCCCTCACCCCTTCTGAGTCCTCAGACATCCCTGCAGGAAGTGGGACTGCACCCTGGGCAAGCAACACAGCCCCCAAATCACAGGACACCCTGAGGACCCATCCCAGCACCTTGCTGGCACCCACCCAGATGTTTCCCTCCCTGGGCAGGCCCCGGGCTCTGCTCAGGGAGCCCTTGATGCCTCCACCATCTCCAGGTAGAGCTTCTTCTCTCTCCTTCCTGGGGTGGCCCCAGAATCTGGATGGTCGAGAACTCCTGCCCGAGGCCACCCTGCCCAGCCAACAGCACCAGCAAATCAACGTCCCCCGCCGCAAGCCTCGTCTGCTTCCCCTGGTGATGGGCTCTGCTCACTCTGCCCTTTCCGCTGACCACTCTGGCCTGCGTGGTAGGAAGGCTCTGCTTGGCGACCCCAATAGTGGGGGCAATCATATGCAGGTGGGCCACCCAGCCGAGTGGTCTCCAGTTGCAGCTTTAATCCGGGACCGTGGTGATTGGGGTTCTCATGTGGTTAATTCTTCGGGTCTTGATTTTGCTAACACCTCCGAACCGCTTGCCCCTACTGGGCAGTCCCCTGGCCACTGCCGGCCTCTACCACCCTCGATGCTACTTTGTCAACAGCTGGGCATTGCCCATGCCTGGCTGCCCAACCACCTCAGCCACGAGAGTGAGGAGGAGGTGTGGGCAGCTGCACAGGACTGGGGGGACCTCCTCCAGTCAAGCTGCCACCGCTTCCTGGGGTGGTTCTTCTGCCTGCTGCTGGTCCCCCCTTGTGGTGCCACCCTGCCACCAGGCCCGCCGCCCTGCCGCCAGTTCTGTGAGGCTCTGGAAGACGCATGCTGGAACCACCTGAAGGGTGGCAGGCTGCCCGTGGCCTGTGCCTCTCTGCCCACCCAGGAGGACGGGTACTGTGTGTTCATTGGGGTGGCCGAAGGTAACGGCCCACTGACCACCCTCATTTTTTGGCTACTCTGGACTTAGCACAGAGACCCCCTTACTGCAGCCACATACAAACACCCAACACCTGTGTTGTGTGTTCAGGGCTCAGTGAACCCTCCTGGTGGTGGGCAGGTGGTGGGACCCCCTCCAAATAGGAAAGACACTCCAGGAACTGCCTAAATATCTTAACTCGTGTGTTCCTCACCACAGTCTGAGGTAGCCCTACATGTCCCTGGTCCCAGGTAGAAAATGAGGCATGGGTGATGGGTGGTTACACAACCCATGGAGAGGGGAGGGGGAAAAAAGGGAGGACAAGAACAGGGAATGAGGAGGGGAGGGCAGAGGCACAAAGCAAGAGGATAGGCCAGCAGGCCTGCAGGAGGAACTAGGAAGCCTAGAAAAGATTCCCCCACTGTGCCGCCCCCCCCCCCCCAGATGGCTTCTTGCCCCTCCGCAGTTGTTTGCACTTTGTAGCTTTGACCCTGGAGCCAACTTGCCCTCTTGTCTTTGATCCTCTCCCTATGGCATATGGATGGACAAATGGCCTTGATCCCCTGGTTAGCTCCATGGTCATTGGGCTTCAGGACTGGCAGCTCCACGACTGATTGGGGACTTCTGGGGGAGAAATGCATGCAGACCCTCCCATTGGGGGATTGAGAGATATGTGGGCATGGGACCATATTCCAGCGTAGCAGGCTGCTGGCCCAATTCCCAGGAACACTGTCCATTTGCTCAAGGCCTGTGCCAGTCGGGGGTGCAGTGTTGTTGTGGGGGAAGGACGTGTTCTGATGATTGGGTGGCTATGGGAGAGCTAGGTCATAGGTCCAGTCAGGCAGCAGCCAGTCCATGCAGAGTGGGGTGGGGGTCCTGGAGCTGGCTGAGGGCAGGAGCGGCCACACTGGGGCTCTTGACTGAGGGCTAGAGAGCCAAACAAAGAAAGAAATCATGTCTACTGTCCCTGACATTCCCTGTCCCCAGCCCTGGGTGGGTGGAGTCAGCAGGACCTACCCAGCAGCCTGGGCTGTTAGTCCACGCCCACCGTGCTGGCTCTGCAAGTGGGGCAGGGGGCAGCCTGCAGCAGGCACCCTGCCAGGGGAATTCGGTCAGCAGAGGCTTAGTGCCAGGCCCTAAGCCCGTCCGGCATCACCCTGCCCACCCCAGCCTGAGGCTCAGCGTGTGGCCCCAAAGAAAGGGACGTTAACACGCTCCCACACTCCTCAGGGGGCTGGCCCCTGGGAAAGGTCAGAAACCTGTCCCTGATTTCTGAGCCCCACTAACACACCTCGATGTCACAACAGGATGGGCCATGAGGCAGCAGCATCCCAACCTGCCTTGGGTGTTCCCAGGTCAGAGCCACTGTCCATTTATGGTGGAGCCAGAGGCCTCTGGTTGAGCCACCCTGTGGCTATGTATGCTTTAAGTGAGGTAAGGGGATTGAGCAGGATGGGGGACCAAGCTGTTTGAGGGGCTTAGAGGTACAGTTGGGAGCCAGTTCAGGCAGTTTTCCCCAGTGAGTCCCAGACAGGTCTGTGTAGGGGAGGGAAATCTCTAACCATAGCTAGTGTTGCTGTCCGGGCGGCCTGAAGGACTTCTGATAGACTATCTGGCCACACTGGCAGTGTCCGCTGCTGCAAGGAAGACTAGTCTTGAGCAGAGGCCTGGAGGACTCTTGTAGGCAACAGCCGTGTCCTTTCTGCCAGAGATGGCCTGAGGTTGCTCCCTCCTCTGGTGGTCCTTCCTGGAGGTGGTTCCATGGCCAGGGGCTGGAGCATCCTTCTCCTCCTCCACCTTTCCTGCTAGCTTCTCCTCCTGGGGTGCTCCACTTTCCCCTGAGGAATCATAAGTGGGAGCAGAGGGAGGAGGACTGCCCAGCCCCTTCCGTTTATTAGTGATAGATGTGAGTATTTGGGAGGGGTGCTGGGCTATATGCCTGCTCCCATGACAGCCCTGTGCTCTCCTGGATGCTGTCCTTTTGGCTGCCTGGATATCACCAAGGACCCAAGCCTGGAGACATGAGTCTTTTCAGGGAGGGGACACCAGGAACACATGCTTCCCAGTCACCAACCTCTCCCAACAGTGGGTCTTCCATTTCTCGCCCCTCCAACATTACTGTGACCTGAATGGTACCACCCTCACGTGTATGGATCCACAAGTACCAGCCCTCAGGGAAAAGCTCCCTCCATGTCCCCCCCAGGAAAGTGCTCAGGGGAGGAGCAAGGTTGCCCAGTAGGCTGTGGTCAGTTTGGTGAGTATCGGGCATGGGAGGTGTTCAGGAGAAGAGGTCACTTGTGGAAGTTGCAGTCAATGCGGGAGCCCAGCTGTCAGTCAGCACACAGGTCCAGAGTCCTGAGGAAGCAGGTGAGAACAACATACACAGGTGCAGGTGAGGGCTGTACCAGAGTGAAGTGGGTAGGCCAGGTGGCCTGGGCTACCCTTGCCCTCCGCTCCCCTCCCCTACTTCCTCCAGACACCTCCTGGGGCTGTCTTCATGGTGTTGGAGCAGCAAGGGAGCTGTGCCCAAAGGGTGAGACAGTCCAGTTGGGTCCGTTTTCTTGTGATGGTGTGTTGCTTCCTCTGTTCAACTCCCTAGCATGGAAGGCTTCCTAGAGAAAAGGGTCTGAGGTTTAAGCAGCTTTTCTCTGAAAACTCCTCATTCACTTGGTGCAGCCTGTGACCTCTGGCCTTCTGTCCACTGCTGCTTCCTGAGCAGCAGGTGTTGTTGCTGTTAAGTGTCGTCCAGTCAGTTCTGACCCATGGCGACCCTGTATAGGGTTTCCGAGGAGCAGCTGGTAAGCTTGACTCACCAACCTTGCAGTTCAAACGACAGTTCTGCGCATAACTCACAGCGCCACACCAGGACTCCTGAATGAAGGCGGAGTCTCATAAATGCCAAGGGAACAAAAGGAGGAATCTGTCCTCAACAGGTAGCCCCTAGGGAAGAGGCTCTGGTCCTCAGGCCTGTTCTCTAAGTCACCATTGTCTTGCCAAGGCCCTGGTCAGATCTGCTCAGGGCACATGTCTACTTCTTTTCAGAATAAGGTCTTCAGAATGCTTTTCTGTGAACAAAGCACCCACCCTGGATTTGGAACTAGAGGGAAGTGACCTTGGTTGCCTAGCTGGGCCCTTGGCCATGTGGTTCTGCTTAGATGAGGTATAGGACTAATACCAAGACAGCTGGTCCCTTCACTCTGAGCAGGGTAGGAGTTGGGGGTCTGAGTGGTGACGTACAAGGCATCAGGTCTCAATCCCTGAAACTTGTGACTGTGCCGTATATGACAGCCTTTGCAGATGTGATGCAGTGAAGGGTCTTGAGGTGGGAGATTGTCTTGTATCACTTGGATGGGTCTTAAATGCTACCGTAAGTTTCCTTATAAGAGGAGCCAAAGAAAACCCACTGCCACTGAGTCAATTCCAACTCAATGTTGAAGAGAATTGGGGAAATTTCACCCAGAGAGGGGGAAAAGACAGAGATTGGCATTTTTCAGCTACAAACTCCTTCTTACAAGAACAAAAAAAGGCCCAAGCTTAGAGCCTAGAGCCTCAGAGATAGCATATCTCTGTCCACATCTTGATTTCACCAGTGTTACTGACCCCAGGCTCCTGGCTTCCAGATCTGTGAGAGAATATGGTTCTGTTGTTCTCGATCCCTCCCCTGGTTGGTTGGTGGGAATTTGCCTTAGCAGCCCAGAACACTCACATGGTGTTAGACCTTCTGCAGCAGCCTCAGCGGATGTGTGACCTTGTGTGCATCTGACCAGTCTTGGCTGACTGAAGGGACCACCACTTTGAGGAGGCCACATTCCTTAGGTGTCCTTCAGGGAACCCCACCTGGTGTGGGCTCCGTGGACAGTGCAGGGAGCTCGAGTCAGCTTTGCACTCTACACCTTTCCACCACCCTGGGAACTCTAAACCCTTCCCAAGCCCTGGGAGCAACAGTGAAAGGAGCTGACATTCATGGAGGATGTGGGGAGCAGGAAACAGATCCAAGGGCAACAAAGGGGCATGCAAAACCATGGCTGGTGTGGGAGTGAAAGGTGGGCTCGGGCAGCCTAGCTGCTCTATCCTCTACCAACTACTAGGTAGACTGAGCCCCTAGACTCCAGGTGACACCACCCTGTTAAAGCAGCCGAGAATGCAGGGCCTCACAGGCGGGGACCTGCCACCTTCTCCTGAATTCTTGTTACTCCAGAGCTTTACCAAGACATCTTGATCTTCCTGGCTTCAGACCCAGGGTGTGTTTGTGTCCTCCCATTTGTGGTTGTCTCAGTTTCCTAGTGCTCAGGGGTGGATTAACCAATAAGCAAGGCAAACATGGGCTTACCTGTGTTTACTAATCTGTAGTGAATAATTTCACAGGGGTTTTCACCACATCTTCAATCCACTTACTCATTCACCATCCATCCATCATCCATTCATCCATCCATCCATATTCATCCATCCATTGGGTCATTACATGGTTTGTTCAGGTCAAGTCCTCCTCACATTGCCGTATCTCTGGTTCTCTGCCACTATCTTCACAACACTTTCCTTGATCCCAGCTGGGAGAACGTCTCTGCTTTTAAGGATAAAAGTGATTAGATTGGGCCCATGTGGATAATACAGGATAGTCACCTCATCTCAAGGTCCATAATCTTAGTCATATCTTCAAAGTCTCTTTTGCTGTGTAAAGGAGCATATTCACAGGTTCTGAGGATTAGGACATGAACATTTTTGGGGGCCACTATTCTGTGATGCTGTGGGCTAATAATGCACTGTACTGCAAAGTTGGTTTAAACTGCAAGGTCGGTATAGTTCAAGCTCACCAGTTGCTCCTTGGAAACCCTATACAGGGTCGCTATGGGTCAGAACCAACTCAACAGCACTTAACAACAACAAATTCTGCTAACCACAGTGTGTGTATGTGAATGTGCGTGCATGCTGTGCGTGTGTATATGTATGTGTCTGTACAGTAACCCATTTACACTCATGTGTTTGGATTATTTTTGCATAAATGAGAGTTTATTGGAGGAGAATATTAAAAGTACCATGCATGGGCTGCCAAAAGAACCAACAGATCTGTGTTGGAAGAAGTGTAGCCAGAGTGCTCCTTGGAAGCCAGGATAGCCAAACTTCGTCTCTCATACTTTGGACATATTGTCAGGAGGGACCAGTCGCTGGAGAAGGATATCATTTTTGGTAAGGTGGAGGATCAGAGAAAAAGAGGAAGACCCCCAATGAGATGGATTGGCAAAGTGGCAGCATCAATGTGCTCAATTATGGCAACAATAGTGAGGTTGGCCCATGACCGGGCAGTGTTTCGTTCTGTTGTGCATAGGGTCGCTGTGAGTTGATACCGACTCGATGGCACCTAACAACAACAACTGGGTGTAAAAGTTGCTTTTTTCTCTTAACAATGTGTCTCAGAAATCCCCATATACAGTTGCATGGTTCTGGCATCATTCTGGTATTCTCTTTAGCCTCTTCCCAAGGATGGACCTTTAGGTGTTTTCAGCTTCTCTTTATGACAGATGATACTATAATGACCATCCTCATTCTCCTGTAGTTATTGATCATGGCTCATTCATATCATGTTAGTTAAGCAGTATTGGCCAAGTGCCCCTACCATTTGCAATCCTGGTTTAGGTGCTGGAAGCTGCAGGATCAGGCAGAGACCCTTACTTAGTGAATTCAAAATCTTCTTCAAAAGTGCATTGTCCTTCCTTGGACATTATTTTTTCTAGATCATCAAACATATCCCCCTGAGGCTTTGAATGGGTTGTGTTTAATGCATAGATTATAATAGATTTATAGACATAACTCCATGTCAATATTCAGTGTCTACTCAGGGATGTGGTAAGTCTCTCCATTTACTTAGGTTGTTTTTCAGTCTTTCAGTGAAGTTTTACAGTCGTGGCTGTTTCTTGTAATGCTTGTTTTCAGTTTTTCTCTTTGTTATTGGTATTAGATTCTCCCCAAGGTCGGTGTAAATCCACCAGCTGCTCTTCAGAAACCCTGTACACAGTCTCTATGAGTCTCAGTTTAACAACAACATAGTATAATTGACTGGTTTAGATATTCTTATATGCTTATTAGGTTCACTAAGTTTCTTTTTATGTATATCTTATTGAAGCGATTATATTTTATTTTAGCAGGAAACTGAGCTGAAGGGTAGTTGGGAGAGGTGTCTTAGTGTCTCTCATTAGAAATCAGAACTTTCTCCCATTTTTACTAGGTCTATTCCATACCTTGTTATTAGGGAGGTATCAGTGGTGCCTGGCTAGTCACATCAATACATACCATCTTCTTTGTCCCACTTATTGACTTTCAAACTGAATTCTGTTTTATCTGATATTACTGTTGCAGTTGCTAATGTTAGTTTTATGTACTCTGAATCGCAGTGACCCCGTATACAACAGAATATAATGTTGACCAGGCATGCACCACCTTCATCATCTGCTCCAGTTGGAACCATGGTATATTTTGAGTGTCTTCCAACCTAGGGGACTTAATCTTCCAACCCTTTATTGGATAATATTGTGCATCATAGGATTTTCATTAATTAATTTTCAAAAATCAATTGTTAGGCCTTTTTTCCTAGTCTGTGTTAGTCTGGAAGTTCTGCTGGAATGTGTAACCCTGCTGGTATTTGAAACACCAGTGATGTAACATCCAGCATCACAACAACACACAAACCACCACAGTATGACAAATGGACAGACAGATGGTGGAATGCTATGATATTTGCTTACTTTTGTTTGATTTAAAAAACAAAAATTCTTTTTTGTTTTGGTTGAAAATACATACAGCAGAACAGACGTCAATGCAACATTTTCTACATTTATAATTCAGTGATACTGATTACATCCTTCAAATCATGCAACCATTCTTACCTTGCTTTTCCAAATTGTTCCTCCCCATTACCATACACTCACTGCCTCCTCAGTTTCCTGTCTAGTCTTTTAGGTTGTTGTTGTCTGTTTCATCCCCTATAGGTAGTTTTGAAAAAGCACAATGCTCATGGCAAACATTCTTTACTAATCAAGCTAAACTATTGTTAGGTTTAAAAAAGACTTCAGGGTGTCTAATATTTTTCTATGTTTTTGTTTTGTTTTTAATGAATTTGTATTTGCTGATCAGAAAAAGAGAAGGGAGGAAAAGATGAATTGATTCTGTATATTCATATACAAAAAATGTTACTGAAGGAACACAATCTTGGCTTAACAGACTTTACTACAGAGCAATAGGAAAATGTTATTTTACCTCCTAATATTTCTTTCTGGAAAAATTTTCTCCTCCTAAAATACACAAGGCAAACATGTTCTGTCTTCAATAACATATTGAATTGAATCAAAAGAAAATGAATTATAATATTTATGAATTATTGGAATATCTCTGGTTTAAAGATGGCTACACAACTCAGTTGGTAGGACATGAGACTCTTAATCTCAGTGTTATGGGTTCGAGCCCCACCTTGGGCGTTGACTTTCTTTTGTTATTTTTTAAAGCTTTTATTATGAATTAAGTGATAGTTTACATTGTAGAAAATCAAGTTGTACACTCAACCAATTGTATTTTGTTTCATTGCAATAATTACCATCCCCACTATGCATCAGTATTTGTCTCTATCCCCCCCCCCTTTTTTTATGTACATAAAAGCACACAGGAATATATAATAATTCAAACAACCAAAGGGCATATTTTGCAAGCCAGCCTCCTGGATGCAGCCTTTCTCTTTCCATGAGTCTAGAGTCTTCAGCTGCTCTATCTCTCCATGTCCTCATCTCTGCCTCCATCTCTGGTGTCATTGCTTCTCTGGTTAGGGTCCCACGTTCTGCTCTTCTCTCTTGATGGTCCTAGGCGATTCTTTTGTTTTTAGTCTTTCAAACCTTAAACCTTTTGGAGTCCTGGTGCGGCACTCGAGGATAAGCACTGGACTACTACCCTCAAGGTTGAAGGTTCAAACTCACCAGTCACTCCTTGAAAACCCTATATAGGGTCACTATGATTAGAAAGAACAAAATCTGTGTTGGAAGAAATACAGCCAGAATGCTCTCTGGAAGCCAGTATGGCCAGACTTTGTCTCTCATACTTCAGACATATTGTCAGGAGGGACCAGTACTTAAAGAAGGATGTCATGTTTGGTAAAATGGATGAATGGAGAAAAGGAGGAAGACCCCCAATGAGATAGATTGGCACAGTGGCAGCAACAATGGGCTCAAACATAGCAACGATTGTGAGGTTAGCGCTGGACTGGGCAGTGTTTCGTTCTGTTGTGCATAGGGTTGCTATGAGTTGGTACCGACTTGATGGCACATAACAACAATGAGTTGGGACCACCTCCATGGCACTTACCAACAACTTACCAATGTCACTTTAGCCAAACTTTTGAACACTATTTAGCTAGATGTTTACTTGTCCTTTTTCCTGTTGATCTATTTGGTTTGTGTATTTGGTATGTGCCCCTATCCTGCTACAGTAGAATTTCCTGAGTGTGGAGCTCGAGGGAACATTTAACTCAACCTTGCCCTCTCATTTTAAGGCTCTTACTGACTGAGATTTAGGGCTTTCATCTCCCCACCCGCATCCTTTTCTGAATTGTTTGACTAATATTTCTGAATCTGCATCTCTAACAGAAAGCACTGGTGGATTTATCTAAGAGGTTTCAAAACAATGGGTCCAGTTTCCACACACTGTCCTTGGAGACATTATTCCACAATGAGCTTGATCATGAGCAGAACTGCAGAGGCATGGGGAGTACTGCCCAGAGCTTTCTCCTGACAGCTGCTCAGTTTCCATCAGACTGTCAAGGCGAGAAAGGTGTGGGGATTCACATAGCAGCTCACTTGGGCATGTGCAGTGTGGACAGTCCTATGCAGGATGTGGTGAGATCCTGCTCATGGTCCCAGGCTGTGGCTACTGCAGCCTGCCCTTGGTCTTGTTGACTGTGGCCATGGCTGTCAGGTATGCAGATTCTACCTGTCCACATCGAAGTGGGAAGGTGGTATTCATGGAGCCAGCTCTGGCTTGAAAGAAAACGTCATTGTAAGAGTCACTATCTTTGTGAGTTGTTTCAGTTTGCAGGTGAGCATCAAATCCCTTTCTTCAGAGTTCCCAACACCCCCATGCGCTATCAGAAGTTGCCTGATTAACTTAAAATATGAGTTTGCATCACTTGACATCCACAATATGTTCTATGATTTGGATATTGTGCAAACACCAAGAGAGAGGTGCCCAGGATGGTGTCCGGGTAGACTGGGACAGCACCACCACCACCTTGATAATGGACTGTGTGCTGCTGGTGTTTTTAGATTGCCACTGGTCTCCAGAAGCCTCTTTTGGCCCCTGCTGTGGCAAGCACTAGCTGTCCAGCTAGCTTTGCCTCATGCTCAGGCTCCCTTCTTTTCATCCCTCCCTGCTTGCCTTCCCTCCAGCTCCCTGCAGTGGCCTTTAAACTCCTCCAGGCTGGCCCACCCCTCTTCCACCTCCTCTTCCTCCTCTCCCTCCTCCACCAGCTGCCTTTGCGGCTCATCCTACCACCATGCTCCCCCTCCCTAAGCCCAGGCTATTCTGTAGCTACCACCTGGGAAGGAGCCTCAGCTTTGGGCCTGGATGTGACAAGCAGGGAACCCTAACTGCACCCTGGCTGAGTGGGGCAGTGGCCTTGCCAGGCATTCCCCTCAGTGGTTCCGGTGGTATCTGCACCTACCCTGAGGTGATCACCAAGATGGGTGGGCACTGGGATTCCCACCCCTGCCGTGTTGGTGGACTCGGGACCCAGAGAGCTAGTGAGGACATATAGGGTATTTGAATTTGTTGATCAGAATTTCTGTTCTCGGATCAGGATTTCTGAACTCGATTATAGCCTATGGGACCATAGACGTATATGTATGTGGTCAGACACTTCCTGAGTGGGCATTATGTATGCCCGATGGTCCTGATTCACCAGATTCATTCAGAATAGAGACATGAGTTCTGTGGGGCCATGAGAGAGGCCTCTTGGTAGGACTGAGAGGCTCATAAAGGTAGGAGGTGCTTCTCAGTCCTCAGCCTGTCCTTCCTGGGACCTGTAGGTAAAGCAGACTCTCAGAGTGCCCTGGCCCCAGGCCACATCCAAAGGAGTTTGGCAGGCAGGCTGGGTCTGGGTGCTGCATATGGGTGTCTGCGGGCCAGGCAGGGTGCATGATATCTTGGGGCACAGGAGCAGGACATGGTGTCAGGAATGCGCGGTTTCTGTAGGGTGGGTGCTGTCAGGGCACGGTGTTTGGGGCATGCCGTATCAGTGTCCAGAGTGTACAGTGTCCACTTGCTGCACTGTTGGTCAAGGGTGTGGGATGAGGGATGTTGGGGTGTGACCTTGTGGAAGGCCAGGGCTGTGATTGGCTGATGCCCTGGGACAGGAGCCTGGCTCAGGCAGGAGTGAGCATCTGTCTGGAAAGTATCCAAACAGCAGGCCCTGGATGGGGTGCCTTTCTTAGGAAACCAGCCTGTGCTGGAGTTGAAACCTCTGTGTTTCTTGTTTCTTGTCTGTGTGGCTGGTCAGTGTCTCCAAGTTAAACCATCTTTCCCAATGCTAGTTGTCACAGTGTGGACATTTTGGGGACCTGGGGACTCAAAGACAGCCATAGAGTACTCCCCCCCCAGTCTGCCCCAAACCGGGCTGTGGTGGGAGCAAAGGGGCCCATTGTCAAGGGTATTAGACTGGCTGGCTGCAGGCCCTGACCCTACCAACTCTGTCCTCTCACCACTAAACCTGCAAAGCACGGCCCTCCTGGGGCTCTGGTGAGAAGCAGCAACCAGCAGAGGTTGAAGTATGGCATCACAGTGCCCATGCCCTGTGTCTGTCAAGTTCCCAGGAGCTGGGAAGTCCGTGGTTCCCTCAGAGTTCTGACAACTGTGCTTCCCAGCACACCTGTCCAAGTTTTGAGAACTAGCCTTGAGGTGTCTCCAAGCAGGCCCTGACAAGTGGACCTCAGGGCAAAGGCGTTCTTAGCTGTTCAGATGGTGATGACTGACACAGGACATTTTGTCCTTAGTATAGTTGGAATCCTTGTGTGGCGCTATAGAATAATCACTGAATTGTAACGTCGGTTTGAACCTCAAGGTCAGTGATTCAAACTTGCCAACCACTCTGCTTCTCAGAAATCTTATACAGGGTCACTATGAGTCGGAACCTACTCGATGGCACTTAGCAATAACATAATTAAACACTCAGAATCAACCATACCTCCACTAGTCTGCTTGGTGAAGGAACAACAGTCTTGAATTCCACACATCCACACAAGATTTCACACATTTGCAGGAGCACTCCATGCTTGAAGGGAAGATCCTTGTCCAGGATGATGTGACACAGCTCTTGGTGTTGAGGGAGGACAGGGCAGATGGCTAAGCTGAGCCTCCATCACCTTTGTGCTGTAGGACCTTCATAGAGAGGAACTCATTTGGAGAGAGCGCTGGTGATCCAGGGACCTAAGTATTAGGACCCTGCCTCCTACAGGAGACCACATGAAGAGGAAACGAGACTGTTTGGAGTAACTGGTGCTGTGTGTTGGATCCCCTGCCACCCCTTTACACTTGGTGCTTCCGAGCTGCCCAGGAAGCCAACAGCACCTGTCCCCTACATCTCATTTATTTTGGAGAAGTTTTAGCTGCTCCAGAGGACGGTCAGTGGCAGGTATATCCATGTTTTAGATTGAAGAGGCAAGGTTATTAATACTTAGTTTAGTGAGACAGTCCTGTTTCCTAACTCTTAGACTGTTCTTCTCGGGTGGATGCTTGAGGACCAGGCAATTCTGAAAAAAGGGACCTGTGGCCAGGCCATCCTCCAGGGGGCTGATACCAGTCTGCAGCTAGCCAGCCTCCCTTCCCAGCAGCACTCGAGGTGGGATGTGGGGCAACTCGGAGCAGGCGTCTTTATGAGGAGTGTGTCCTGCTCAGGAATGATGGAAGAATGAGTGATCCACCTGAATCCTGTGGGGACTCAGAGGAGCAGTGAAGCCCTCCAGGAAAGGATTTCCTGGGCTCTGCGGGCCCTGCTGAGCATGTGAATTCTAGTCGGCTTAGGAGAGAGGGAATCTCTCAGCTCAGTGATGCCCTAGTGCTTTAAAGAACTGAGCTTTCTTGTCTTACAGTTTTGGAGACTGGGATTCTGAGGTCCAGGTGTCAGCTCCTTCTGAGCCTCTCAGGCCTCTCTCCCAACTGGTAACGATCCTGGGCATTCTTTTGCTTGTAGATCTATCTTCACATAGTACCTGTGTTCCCCCTGTATGTGTGTCTTCTCCTTTTATAAGATACCACTCAGAAGGCTTAGGACCCACCTTGCTCTGGTTTGACTTAACATCAGATAAGCCAAACTTATCATCCGATAACATCTGCAAAGAAAAACCACATTTCTCCAAATAAGGTCATAGATACAGAAATTCGGACTTCAACATATCTTTGGGGTACATATGCAACCCGTAGCTATGGACTTCAGCTATTTCCTGTGGCCCCTTTCAATTTAGGGTGGTTCTGGCACTCCGATAGTACCCACTTGAGTGCTCACACAGAAGAAGACTCATCCCTAGGAGTAGCCTAGGATTGGCATCTCCCTCCCCAGAGAGATTGGGATGTGAAGAAATGAAACCCCACCAACTAATGTAGGGGAGGTGGTCTCCATTCCACTTTATGCCAGAAATCAACCTGAGTGTGGAAAGTGCAGCGGTGAATTAAAGCATAGAAAAGACCAACTCTGTTGTTTCAAAGCTGCCCTAACTGGTCATTCCTTTTCACTTAGGAATGTCATTGGTTTCCAGGTGGGTTCCTAATATAGATAAAACTTCAGTGAACAGCAAGGTGACATTTTCTCTTTTTCTTTCTTGCAGTGGGGTGATGTCTTCAAGGTGGTGTCCAAGGTGGGGATACCCTAACTGGGCCACATGAGTGGTCCTTCAGGACCAGTGTGGCATAGGCAGGCTCCATGCCCCTCCGTGCCGTTCCTCTGACAGGGACTTCAGCACCTTGAAGTCCTGTCTAGGGAGCGGCCCTTCTCACCCATCCCACCACACTAGCTATGTGGTAGTCCCTTTGGCCTCTGAACTCCTCAATAGCTTCCAAAGGTGGAATGACCTGTGGTTGCCATGCCTCTGCTCCAAAACAATGCCTGACACAGCCTTGTAGGTGCCCATGACAGTTTTCTGCACAAAGCATGCTGATGGGACCAGATGGCACATTGGTGAACCCATCCCAACTTGATTTCCCCTGCCTGCCTGTCTCTTCATGGTGCTGGGGTGCTTCAGCCTCCCTACCACCTACTGCCTGTATCCCCATGGTCCAGATTGCTTCTGCTTTCCTTCCCCTTCCTGTCTCCACACAGTGTGGAGTTACCTGGTTCTCACCCACGTCTCTCCTCTTCCAGAGAATGTCGGCACAGAGGAGGTGGGACTCCTGCAGCTCCTTGGGGAGCCCCCACCCCCACAGGTCACCCAGATCGAGGACCCCAACTTCGGCCCAGCCTACGTCTTTGGCCCGGACGCCAACAGTGGCCAGGTGGCCCGCTACCATGTACCCAGCCCCTTCTTCCGGGACTTCTCTCTGCTTTTTCACGTGAAGCCAACCACAGAGAGTGCAGGTGTACTGTTTGCTATCACAGATGCAGCCCAGGCAGAGATCCGTGTGGGTGTGAAGCTCTCAAATGTGCAGGATGGGCACGTGCAGATCCAGCTCCTGTACACAGAGCCGGGTACAGGGCACACCCGCACAGCAGCCAGCTTCCCCCTGCCTTCTTTTACCCACCGGTGGATCCGATTTGCCCTCAGTGTGGACGGTGACACTGTGGTGCTTTACGTGGACTGTGAGGAGATTCAGAGGCTGCCCTTCCAGCGGTCCCCGGGAGGCCTGGAGCTGGAGCCTGGCGCTGGCATCTTTGTGGGTCAGGCTGGAGGAGCTGACCCTGACAAATTCCAGGTAACCTAGATGGAACCTATGGGCAGGGCTGGGATGTAACCCTAGGGATAGAGGACTAGGGTGGGTATGGGGCCACACTGGGAGATGGAGTAGAGGCATCTTGGAGATAGGATGAGGGTACCCTGAGGTGATGGGCAATAGGGTGGGGTACTCTGAGGCTTATAGTGGAGAGTGCCAAAGGACAAGGGTGGAAAGCATCATCAGCTGGGGTGGGGGTGCTCCGGAGCTGGGGCAGGGAGTACTCTGAGACCGGTGCTCTTGGGGCAGTTCCTAGACAGGGAGGTTTCTCTGAAACCCCAGGACCCAGTTCAAAATGGCCCCCTTGGGATGGCCAATGTCCAAAGAGAACTACTCCTTACACACAGAGAACTAGGGGTCTCGTACCGGAGCAACTTTGCTGGGAAAGCAGGAAAGATGTCCAAGGCCACATGCAAAATGGACACGTGGCCCTTGTTTGAAGGTGTTAAGACTGTCAAGATAGTGACAGCAGCTTGTTGGCTCCCATTGGAGGAGTCACACATGCCATCTGTACCTCAGCATCTTTAGAACATCCACCCTGACTGAGTTCGGGTTCCTGTTCTGCATGCTCCTTACTATTGTTAAAATAATAAACAACCCAAGGACATCTTAGTCTTGACCATTAGTTAGGATTCTTATAATACTGCTATAACGTTATCAGGAACTTTTGGAAATAATTTGGATTGGTTGACCTTTATGTAATTTGCTTAACAGTAACAAGATAATCACAAGATCAGTGAGTCTTGGTTGTAAGACCCCTGAAGTTTTGAAAACAGGATATTTTCATCAGTCTTTAAAATAGGACATGTTAGTTTTTAAACATAATATGTTCATTCATTTTGGAAGTGGAATGTGTTTATTAATTTTGAAAATAGGATGTGTTTATTAATTTCTATTATTTTCTGAGTTTTAAGTGGAAGTTAATAAAAAATGAGACCAGCCTTTCTGGTTTTAGTGGGCCTAGGTACCTAGAAACAACTGTGTGTAACAAATAAGCTGCTTTTAAAGGTTAGCTTATAGCCTAGCTAAAAGATTACTTGTTAGAGTGCACAGATTTTTAACAACATTTAACAAGGTGCCCTCATGTCATGTTGTTGTTGTTGTTAAGTGCCATCGAGTCGGTTCCGACCCATAGCGACCCTGTACAGGGTTTCCGAGGGTGTAAATCTTTACGGGAGTAGAAAGCCTCATCTTTCTCCCGTGGAGCGGCTGGTAGTTTCGAACCACTGACCTTAAGGTTCGCAGCCCGATTCGTAACCACTACGCTACCAGAGCTCCTTGCCCTCATGTCATAGGTAAAAGAATTCTTTTGCATTTTCATAGTGCTAAACTTGTAGGTTTTTTGTTGTTTTTTTAGAACATCTCCCTTTTATCATTTGATCAGAATTTTGCATCAACTAAGTGTTGGCCAGACACCAACTACCTTTTTTGGGTCTTTCTAGCTGTAGGTACTTTGACACACATCACTATCTCCATTGATTTCTTAGCTTTTCCTCTTGTTGTTGTTGTAGTTGGAAAGAGACCATTGGTTGCTTATTCAATGACTACTCTCAAGCTTTTAAGACCCCAGTCATCAAAGACTTTAGAAATCTGAAAAGGTTATACATTACCAATATCAGGAAGGTGCATTAGCCAATAGTTTGAAAGCCTTATCTGACATATAAATCTGTTTTCTAACAAAAGAAACAAATTTCGAAAAGCATTCTGGGGACTTTGGCAGTATTAGCTACTTTTAAGCATGTTGTTGTTGTTGTTGTTTGATGCCATTGAGTCAATTCCAACTCATAGCACCTTATGCACAACAGAACACACCACTGCCTGGTCCTATGCCATATTCACAATTGTTGTTAAGCTTAAGCCTATTGTGATTTTGCCAATCCATCTCATCAGGAGTCTTCCTCTTGTTTGCTGACCCTCAACTTTACATACCAGACTGTCCTTCTCCAGTCATTACTATATCTTAGTATTCTTTAATTTGGGTGTCATTGATATACACACAACATTTTTTCCTACTGAGATACAAATTATACCTTTGGAAAGCAAGCAAATAACAAGATCTAACCTGTTTTATTGCCTTAAAATCTGGAAAGGTATGCATTCTATCACCCTACTTATTCAGTCTGTATGCTGAGCAAATAATCTAAGAAGCTGGATTATATGAAGAAGAACATGGCATTAGTAATGGAGGAAGACTCATTAACAACCTGTGATATGCAGATGATACAATCTTGACTTGCTGAAAGTGGAGAAGACTTGACACACTGATGAAGACCAAAGACTACACATACAAAAATCTTCTCTACTGCACCAATAAACAATAGCGTGGTAAAGGCTGAATTTATTGAAGTTGTTAAAGATTTCAGTTTACTTGACAGGGAAGTAACAGTCAAGAAATCAAACAATGTATTTGCATTGGGAAAATCTGCTGCAGAAAATCTCTTTAAAGTGATAAAAAGCAAAGGTTTCACTTTAAGAACCAGGGTATGCCCAACCCAAATCATGGTATTTTCAATGTCATTATATGCATGTGAAAACTGGACAATAAATAAAAATCAACAAAGAGGAATAGATGCATTTGAGTTATCATGTTTGTAAAGAACACTCGAATATACTATGGACTACCCAAAGAGTGAATAAATATGTCCTAGATGAAGTGCAGCCAGAATGCTCCTTAGAAGTGGGGATGGCGAGTTATGGTCTTACTACTTTGGACATGTTTTCAGGAAGAACCAGTTCCTGGAGAAAAGCATTTTGGGATTTAATCCAGAAGGAAGAAGCCCTCCAAATGAGTGGGTGCCAAGAGACTGAAAAACTGACCAGAAGACAGTTTGAAAGACATTAGTTTATTTCAAAGAGAAACTTACAGACTGGGACAGCAGTACTGCTTCCAGCGGTGACCTTTGTGCCAGTCTTCCTGTGTAGCCACTCTGCCACTTGCGTTGCTGGTGCTTGCCATATGGTACAAAGCCAGGACAGTTCATGAGCATTCCCCAGTGAAGTGAGAAGGTTATGTGCTGATACATGGAACGTTGCAATATCCATGCCCTGGGTGCTGATTCAAATACCTTTCCACTGCTCCATTTCCCAGAGGATTTGTTGGTTCACTAGCCACTCTTGCTCTCCCGCTGTGTTAGCCATAATGTTAGTCCTCTGTATACTGCCCAGCTTTCTGTGCATAGGACTATGGGGCTGGGTCCGTGCATCAGTACCATCCAAGCAGTCCTCACATCAGCCCACTGACTACTCTATCCCATGCCTTGATCAATCCACATACCTTCTGTGATGGGTTGTGGACCACTGTTACCTTGAGCTGAGCCATTTGTGTACCAGATTTATTCAAGGATTTGTCCGACACGCCTTCAAGTATATGATTCTTTTGTGGAGGCGTCACCATTGTGGGAAGTTAGTGCTTTCCATTGGTTGCATAAGTCCAAGAATCTGATGGAACTCAGCACTCAGGGGGCTAGTCAAGGGACACGTCTCTGTTGCTAATATACATGCCATTTGGCCAGTGTACTAGACTGGGCTGCCCCTGACTGAGGTTGGGCAAAGTCCTTTACCTAGCCTTGTATAAGATAGTGGGTCAGCAGTGACAGAGGCCCCTTTTGTGATGTCTTTGATGAGTTTTAAACTATTGTATATTGCATACAGTTGCTTTTCTAAAGGACCATATCAGGTTTCCACACCATTCCATAGCTGATACAAAAATCCTAAGAGAATATGTTGACACTGTTGCCATTGCAACAGGCCCCAGCCATACCCTTCTGGGTAGCTGGTGACATCCAATTCACAATCTAGCCCTACAGCTTGTGGTTCCAAAGGCCTGTACCTGCCATACTGCTATGTATGCCTCATTAAAGGACTTTTCTGCCTCAGGGGTCCAGTCCCAAATATTCCTTTTCTTTACTAAACAATACAAAATCTGAGCTAGGTGAGAGATGAAGGACCTCTAGTATCCTAACATTCCTAGGAAATGTTTGCAGTTCTTTCATCTTGGTAAGGCAGGTATATGCCTTAACTTTGTCAGTTACATCTTTAGGAACCACCTTTATCTTACCTGACGACACAACACTCAAGAGTTTGACAGGTGACCCAGGGCCCTGCAGTTTTATATCAGTGATGGTCCTTTCTCTGGAACCCAAGTGTGACACTAACTGTGGTGCTGCTTGTTGGAGCGGAGATACCATCAATATGATGAAACAAGTGGATATCAGTGAGCTCATAGCACCTTTCTAAGTCCTGGGAATCCAGCTCAGGGCAAACTATTGGGCTGTGGAGATACCTATGTGGAAGAACAGTGAAGGTCTTGTGTTCCCCATGCCTTGCAAAAAACAAACAAACAAACAAAAAAACTTCGTGGCTGTCAGAAGCAATGGGGATGCTAAAGAAGTCATTAACTAAGTCAAACACAAAGTGATAGGTACTCAAACACTCCCTGATATAATTAAGGAGACAGAAACTATTTGGTACAACTACATGAAGAGGGGGCACCACTTTGTTGAATTCATGGTAATCCACTGGCATACACCATGATCATCTGGTTTCCACATTTGCCATACCAAACTGTTGAAAGGACTATGAGTGGGCCTAATTATCCCCACCTGGACAAGTTCACCTACTGTAACTGTAATCTCTTCATGCCCTCCAGGTAGGCAGTATTGCTTGCTATTGACCACTCAATGAGGTGGGAGTCAGTAAGAAAATGGATCCATTTTGCCCGTCCCCAAATAACAAATTTTACCACATGGACTTACAAACAGAATTCTTTATGGCAATGGCCATAAAGTATCATTCCTACAGTAGATCCCAGGATATATATGGGGGGAAAGGAGCTGTATACTGCCAATCTTCAGGTTTAAAATCACTTGGCATGCTTTGACTGTGCTGCCCCCATACCCATCAGTAATGCTAAGTGCTCCTTGGAAGTGATGTGTATGCCCATGAATCAAAGTGCACTCAGCCCCAGTATCCACTAGGGCTAAAACCATTTGCCTGGTTTTTGGAGATAAATGGATGGTTGCTTCTACATTGAGCTCTGGTCTCCCAATAGTCTCTGTGTCCATGGACCTGGGGCACCTTGGCCTCACCCCTAATCCAAGGGGGTTGGTATTTCCTATGTCAGGGGTACTTTATGGGTAGCAAGCTCCTGGGAATCCTCCCCTTTGGTAAATTGTTGCTTGGGGTGAAGCTTCTGCCACAATTTTATCAAGACTACTTTGGGCTGTTTGTGTGTTTTGCTCAGGGGAGATGCCAGCAGCAAGTAAGCCAATCCACAACTGCCTCCTAGTGACTCACACTGGGCTCTTTTTAGTTTCTTTTCCATATCCCACTTCTGACACCAAATAATTATTTTAAAAACAAACAACTTAGGACACCATTAATATATTGCTGTATAATAAGTACTGCAAGGTAAGTGGTTCAAAGTCACCAACTGCTCTTCAGAAACCTATACAGGGTCACTATGAGTTGGAACCAACTGACTCAATGACACTTAACAACAATCATAATGCAGTTTTAATAGACACTTTTTAAATCTATTATGAATACTCTGAATAGTTAGACTTCTTAAAATGCATATATACAAATTTATTGGGAACTTTTGAACAAAATTTCTGATTGGTTGACATTTATGTAACTGCTAAACAGTTACAAGACTATCACAAAATCATTGAATCTTGGTTACAAGACTCCTAAAGTTTTGAAAATAGGATAGTTTATTCCTTCTTGGTAACAGGATATTTATTTGTTTTGAAAATAGGATGGATTTATTACTTTTTTTTTCTAAGTTATACCGAAAGTTAATGAATAATGAACCTAACCTTACTGGTTTCAGTGGGCCTAGAAACAATTATATCAAACAAGTATAACTAAGTTGTAAAGGTTGGTTTATAGGATTGTATTGTGGATTAAATTGTGTCCCTCTAAAACTTGTGTCAAGTTGGTTAGGCCATGATTCTCAGTGTTATGCAATTATCCTTTATTTTGTGTTCTGATATAAGTATCCTATGTATTATAACAGAGTCACTGTACCAAAAAGAAAGGGTCAGTGTTCAACCATTTCAGGAGGTAGCATATGATCAAGAGCCAATGATACTGAAGGAAGAAGTCCAAGTTACATTAAAGATATTGACAAAGAACAAGGCACCAGGAAGTGATGGAATATAAATTGAAATTTTTCAACAAACTGATGCACCACTGGAGGCACTCACTTAACTATGCCAAGAAATTTGGAAGACAACTAACTGGCCAACTGATTGAAAGAGATCCATATTTGTGCCCATTCCAAAGAGAAGTGACCTAAAATAATGTGAAAGTCATCAGACAATATCATTAATATCACACACAAGTAAAATTTTGCTAAAGATAATTTTAAAATGGCTAAAACCACCATACACTGACAGAAAACTTCCAGAGGTTCAAGCTAGATTCAGAAGAGGACCTAGAACAAGGATTATCATTGCTGACATCAGATGGACCTTGGCTGAAAGCAGAGAATGCCAGAAAGATTTTTACCTGTGCTTTATTGACTATGAACAGACTTGCGATTGTGTGGATCATGGTAATCTATGGACAACATTGCAGAGAATGAGTATTCCAGAATATTTAATTGTGCTCATTAGCAACCTGTACATAGACCAAGAATCAGTTATTCAAACAGAGCAAGGAAACATGGAATGGTTTAAAATTAGGAAAGGTGTGCACCAGAGTTGTATTCTTTCACCATACTTATTCCATCTGTATGCTGAGCAAATAATTTGAATAACTGGATTATATGAGGAAACATGTGGCATCAGGATTGGAGAAAGACTCATTAACAACCTATGATATGCAGATGATATAACCTTGCTTGCTGAAAGTATTTTAATACTTACTGATAAAGATCAGAGACCACAACCTCCAGTATGAGTTACACCTCAATATGAAGAAAACAAAAATCCTCACCACTAGACCAGTAAACAACATGACAAATGGAGAAAGAAAATGTCAAAGATTTCATTTAGCTCAGATCAACCATCAACACTCATGAAAGTAGCAGTCAAGATATCAAATAGCATATTACATTAGGCAAATATACTGCCAAGACCTCTTTAAAGTGTTCAAGAGCAAAGGTTTGAGAACTAAGGTTCACCTGATTCAAGTCATGGTATTTTCAGTAGCCTCATATACTGTGCATCCTTTGGACCTAAGTCTCTGTGCTAAGAAGCTCCCAGACCCAGGGGAAGATTAATGTCAAGACATACGTAGTAGATCATACAAGGAACGTCAAGCCCACAGATGTTGAAATGAACTTCCTCTAGAATAAGATCGTTTCCTTCTAGAGCTAGCACTCAGAATTCACAAACTTCCAGTCTCCTAAATAGTGAGAATAAATATTTATATTATTGGAGCACCAGATAATTATGATTCATAGTTAAAGGATTTTTTTTTTGTTAGAGTGCATAAACTTTATACAGTATTTAACATGATGACCTTTAATAAGAATATTCTTTGTGTTTTCATAATGCAAAACTTGTATTTTTGACACTGTTGCGCATGCAGTCAAGGATCCCTGGAACAGCATGGCTAAGCTTCATCATTGGGAGAGAGGTGTCTGTCTACCCTGTGCCTCCTAGACAGACCTTCTAGGGTCTGTCTCATTTCACATAGTGGGGAACAGATAGAGCAGGCTATCTTACAGCCCACACCTCCATGTTCATTCCTTGGACTCCTTCTCTGGAGCACTAGTCTTCCCTCCCCCTCCTGGAAAGCTGACTCACAGCCCACCCACTCAGCGAGAGTGACAGCTGCCAGACACAAGGTTCTCTGTGTGTATGTGAGCACCACATCTCTGTCCTCAGAAGATGGAATGATCCCAGACAAGTGCAGCTTGTTTGTGCTTTTCCTAAGTTCTGGTGTCTCCAGACTCTGAAAGCTGACCTCTGACAAGGACACTTGACACACAAGAATGGGAGCTGCCAGAACTTTGACAAACTGGGACTACTTGTGTTTTTATTGTGATCCTCAAGCATGATGAGTTCGGAAGAAATCCAAGAAAGTTATTTGGTAGGAGGTGGTGTTGGCTGTTTGTTTGTGATTCTCCAGGCTTTTCTTATTGGAGTAACATCTCTTATAATCTCTGAGCATCATTAACACTTGATTAGAAAACGTGTCTTCTTGATAATGAAGGAGTGAATTGGTTGAGCGTTAGTCATTGAGGAAAGCGCGGTTATACACATTCATTCCACAAGGAGGCCTGGGGTGCCTTTTAATATGACTTTGAACATATCCCAGCTAAATTTAGAGACCATCTCAAGAACAGATTTGATGCATTAGACACTAATGTCAGAAGACCAGAAGGTGGAATGACATCAAGACTATCATACAATCTGTGGGACAGCATCAAGAATATCATAAAGGAAGAAAGCAATAGATCATTAAAAAGACAGGAAAGAAAGAAAAGGCCAAAATGGATGTCTGAAGAGACTCTGAAACTTGCTTCCCCGTGTGGAAATGCTAAAACAAATGAAAGAAATGAGGAAGAGCTGAACAAAAAATGTTAAAGGAAAACTCAAGAAGACAAAATCAAGTATTATAATGATATGTGCAAAGACCTGGAGTTCAAAAAACCAAAAGGGAAGAACACGCTCAGTATTTCCCAAGCTGAAATAACTGAAGAAAAAATTCAAACCTTAACTTGCAATCTTGAAGGACTCCATGTCCTGGTATAGCACTGAACTGCAAAGTCAGGATAAGATAAGCACTGGACAGCAAAGTCAGCTTGAACTGAAAGGTTATTAGTTCAAACTCACCAGCTGCTCCTCAGAAACCCTGTACGATATCTCTGTGACTCAGAACTGATTCGATGGCACTTAAAAACAATGGGCAAAATATTGAGTGATGCAGAAAGCTTAGTAAGAAGATGGAAGTAATACATGGACTCACTGTACCAAAAATAAATGGTTAGTGTTCAACCATTTCCAGAGTCAGGATGTCATCAAGAACCAATGATACTGGATGAAGAAGTCCAAGCTACACTGAAGGCATTGGCAAATAACAAGACTCCAGGAAGTGATGGAATACAAATTTGAAATTTTTCAACAAATTGATAACCGCACTGGAGGCCCACACTTATCTATGCCAAGAAATTTGGAGACAACTACCTGACTAACCAACTGGAAGAGATCCATATTTGTGATCATTCCAAAGAAAGATGACCCAACAGAACGCAGAAATCATTGAACAATATCACATACCACATGCAAATAAAATTTTCATGAAGCTAATTTAAGAAAAATGGCAACAGCAGTACATCTACAAAGACTTGCTAAAAATTCAAGCCAGATTCAGAAGAGGATGTGGAACTAGGGATATCATTGCTAATAGCACATGGATCTGGCTGGAAGCAGAGAATACCAAAAAGATGTTGCTGTTGTTGTTGTTGTTAGGTGCCATCGAGTCGGTACCGACTCATACCGACCTTATGCACAGCAGAACGAAACACTGCCCGATCCTGGGTCAGCCTTACTACTGTTGCCACACTTGAGTCCATCGATGCTGCCACTTGGCCAATCCATCTCATTGGTGGGGGTCTTCCTTTTTTTCTCTGACCCTCCACTTTACCAAACATGATATCCTTCTCCAGCAACTGGTCCCTCCTGATAATATGTCTGAAGTATGAGAGATGAAGTTTGGCCATCCTGGCCTCCAGGGAGCCCTCTGACCGCATTTCTTTCAACACAGATCTGTTGGTTCTTTTGGCAGCCCATGGCACTTTCATTATTCTTCTCCAACACCACAACTCAAAAGCATCAATTTTTCTATGGTCTTCCTTATTCACTGTCCAGCCTTTGCATGCATATGAGGTTATTGAAAATACCATGGCTTGGGTCAGGTGCACTTTAGTCCTCAAGCTAACAGCTTTGCTCTTCAACACTTTAAAAAGGTCTTGTGCAGTAGATTTGCCTAAAGCAATACGTCATTTGATTTCTTGACTCCTGCTTCCATGAGTGTTGATAGTTGTTCAAGAAGAATGAAGACTTCAATCTTTTTTTCGTTGATAAGAATGTTGCTTATTGTCCAGTGGTGAGGATTTACATGGGCTTTATTGACTATACAATGGCTTTCTACTGTGACAAGCGATGAATAATGTTGGGAAGGATGGATAGTCCAGAACGTATAATTATGCTCATGAGGAACCTGTATATAGACTAGAGACAGTCATTGAAACAGAACAAGGGAATATTGAATGTTTTAAAATCAGGAAAGGTGCACACCAGGGTTGAATTCTTTCATCATACTTATTCAATATGTATGATGAACAAATAATCTGAGAAGCTAGATTATATGAAGAAGAACCTGGTATCAGGTTTGGAAGAAAAGTCATTAAAACCTGCAAAGAGGATTTAAAATGCTTACTGATGAAAATCAAAGACTAACGCCTTCAGTATGGATTGCACCTCAATATAAAAAAAACAAAAATCCTCACCACTGGACCAATAAATAACATCATGATAAATGGAGAAAAGATGGAAGTTGTCAAAGACTTCATTTTGCTTGGATCCTCAATCAACACTCAGCCAAGAATTTAAGCAACATATTAGGCACAATTGTATTAGGCAAATCTGCTACACAAAACCTGCTTAATATGTTAAAGAGCAAAGATATCATTTTGAGGACTATGGTGCACCTGGCCCAAGCCATGGTATTTTCACTAGCCTCATATGCATGTGAAAATTGGACAATAAATAAGGGATACCATAGAAGAATTGATGCATTTGAGTTATGTTTTATGGAGAAGAATATTGAAGATATCATGGACTGCCAGAAGAACAAGCAGGTCTGTGTTAGAAGTACAACTAAAGTGCTTAGAAAAAGAGGAAGGCCCCCAATGAGATGGATCAGCACTGTGGCAGCAGCAATGGGCTCAAGCTTAACAACAATTGTGAGGATGGCGCAAGACTGGATAGTGTTTCTTTCTGTCATGTATAGTATCACTATGAATCAGAACTGACGCGACAGCAACAACCAATGCTGGATGTGATCTATTTGCAATGTGTTTGCACACTTGATTCATAGGAAAAAGATACTGGTGTTTTGATTGGCATTCTTGGACTATTAGTTTATTTCTTTTGTGAGTGGACTCCTTATGTGCACTACATTTTTTTTTTTTTGGATGGGTTCAACCATTTCTTGTTGATTTATGTTGTTATTGTTGTTACGTGCCGTCAAGTCAGTTCTGACTCATAGAAACCCTGTGTATAACAAAGAAACACTGCCCAGTCCTGGGCTAGCCTCATAATAGTTACTGCTGTGTTTGAGGTCATTGTTGCAGTCTCTAGGTCAACCATCCTCTTGACAGTCTTCCTCTTTTTTGCGGATACTCTGCTTTATCAAGCATGATGTCCTTCAGGAACTGGTTCCACCTGACAGCCTGTCTAAATAAAACATAAAATAATATAAGACAAAATCTTGCCATCATTCTTTCTAAGGAGCATTCTGGCTATATTTTTCTAGGCTTTGTTTGTTCTTTTCGCAGTCATTGCTATGTTCAGTATTCCTCACCATCATCATATCAATTTATAAAAGCTCTTTATATATGAAGGAAATTGATCCTTTGTTTAGTATTTCCTATTTTGTCATTTGCCTTTCTGCTTTACCTTTTTTTTTTTTTTTAAGTCTTGGGATATTTTAAGTGTATGTTGTTTTGTGCTGTTGAGTTGTTTTCCACTCATGTTGTTAAGTGCCGTCAAGTTGGTTCCGACTTATTGCAACCCTGTATAGGGTTTCCAAGGAGTAGCTGGTGAGCTTGAACTGCCAACTTTGTGGTTCAAACCAACCTTTCAGTCCAGTGCATTAACCCACATGCTGTTGTTAGGTCCCATCAAGTTGGTACCAAATCATAATGACCTTATGCACAGCAGAACAAAACACTGCCCGATCCTGGGCCAACCTCACTATTGTTGCCACACTTGAGCCCACATAGCAACCCTTTACAGGGTTTCCAGAAGCAGCTGGTGGGTTTGAAGTGCTGGCATTGCAGTTACCAGTCCAGTGCTTATACTGTAGTCGCATACAAAGCTCTTTTAAATGTTTATGAGATTAAATTTGACTTAGAGAAGACACCCATACTTATTAACATTTTCAACAACAGAAAATCTTTTAAAGTTAGGAAGGTGATAACAGGGAGATAAATTTAAGTTCCTCTATTGTTAAAGAGGAGTCCTGGTGTGGCGCTGTGGGTTAATGCTCCAGGCTGTAAAGCCATTTGAATTGCAAGGTTGGCAGTGCAAGCTCACCAGCTGCTCCTCGGAAACCCTCTACAGGGTCGCTATGGGTCAGAATCTACTCAACAGCACTTAACAACAACAACAACATTGTTAAGGAGGGGCTACAGTCCTTCTTGTTATCCTGAATCATGGGCATGCTTGTATTTCAGCTGATTTCATTCATCAAGCTCCTTGTGCCCCCACAGATTAAAGGATCCAGGAATTTTCTCTGTGGGTGTTAAGTCAGATTCCAGCTAGAAGAGAGGAAAAATATGTTTTTAGAGTAGAAAAGAAGACAAAATCAATTTAGCACAAAGTTTTTCAGACTTTCAGAATTGAGACTTTTGGAAGAGAATTGTTCGGGTCATGTGATTTCTAAGATTTGGCAGAAACAATCACAGAACTTTGGGAACTGGGAGGAAATTAAGTGTTCCTGCAATCCTCTACAGATGAGGCTGAGCGAACACAGCTGCTCAGCAAACGACCCAGGACCATGCTGTGACCACTGATCCCTCAGTCCAGTACAGGGTCCAGACACATCCTTCTGGAATGTATTCTTTTTTTTCCTATTGAAAAACAATCCATGCTCATGGGAAAAATTTTTTTATCCTTACTGAGTTTTTCAACTTTTTTCTTCTTTATGAGTCAAATTTGGTCCTAAACATCTCTTGAAAATCATTCATTCTATCCAGTTGTTACAATGTTTTGCCTAGAACATCATTCTCAATTCTGTTTCAGTGCTATATGTTTCTTTCTGTCCATTTGTCATACTGTGGTGGCATGCATTTTGCTGTGATCCTGGAAGCTATGCTACTGGTATTTCAAATACCAACAGGGTCACCCAGTGCTACCAGACTAAGATAGACTAATAAAAAGGACCTTGTGTTCTACTTGCAAGAAAAATGGGAAGTAAAAACCTTATGAATAGCAGCGGAACATTGTCTGACATTGCACCAGAGGAAGAGTCAGGTTGGAAGGCGCTCAAAATACAACTGGGGAAGAGCTGCTTCATCAAAATAGAGTTAACTTTAATGACATGGATGGAGTAAATCTTTTGGGACCTTCATTTGCTGATGTAGCATGAATCAAAATGAGAAGAAACAGTTGTAAATATTCATTAATAATCAGAATGTAGAATGTAGAAAGTATGAACCTAAGAAAATTGTTGTTGTTGTTAAGTGCCATCGAGTCAATTTTGACCCAGAGTGACCCTGTATAGGGTTTCCAAGGAGTAGCTGGTGAGCTTGAACCACCGACCTTGCAATTCAAACTGCTTTGCAGTCTGCCACATTAACCCACAGTGCCACATTAGAAGATGTCAAAAATGAAATAGACACATGATGATCAACATCCTAGGCATTAGTGGGTTGAAATGGCCATTTTTAAATTGGACAATCATGTGGACTATGATGCTGGTAATGACAAATTGCATTTATTGTCAAAAACTTAGCTTCAAGATCTATGAATTAATGACTGTTATTCAAATTTATGTACCAACCACTAATGACAAACATAAAGAAATTGAAGTTTCTTATTAATTTATGCAGTCTGTAATGGATCAGATATGCAATAAAAATCTATTGATAATTATGGATGAAGGATTTGTTGTTGCTGCTATTAAATGTCATCGAGTGGATTCCAACTCATAGCAACTCTGCATAAGGTTTCTGAGGAGTGGCTGGTGGGTTTGGATTGCTGATCTTGCAGTTAGCAGTCCAGTGCTTATTGTACAGCAAATTAACAGCTGTAAAATATGAGCAAGGTGATAGAAATGATGCTGGGGAGCACATGATAGAATTTTGAAAGACCAATGGCTTATTCGTTGCAAATACCTTTTTCAATATATTGTTGTTTTTGTTAGGTTTCATCAAGTCGGTACCTACTCATAGAGACCCTATGCACAGCAGAACAAAGCACTGCCTGGTCCTGGGCCAACCTCATAATTGTTGCTACACTTGAGCCCATTGCTGCTGCCACTGTGCCAGTCTATCTTTTTCTCCAGCCTTCCATTTTACCAAGCATGATGTCATTCTCCAGGGACTGGTCCCTCCTCATAATATGTACAAAGTATGAGAGATGATGTCTGGCTATCCTGGCTTCAAAAGAGCATTCTGGTTATACTTCTCCAACACAGATTTGTTTGTTCTTTTGGCAGTCCATGGTACTTCAACAATATAGACAACAACTATTTACATGGATCTCACTAGATGAAATATTGGGATCAAATCAACTACATCTGTGGAAAGAGATGATGGAGAAATTCAATATCATCAGTTAGAACAAGGCCAAGGGCCAACTGCAGAACAGACCAACATAAAAATTGCTCATATGCAAGTTAAAGTTGAAGCTGAAAGAAAACTAAATTCATGAGAGCCAAAGTACAGCTTTGAGTATGTTGTTGTTGTTAAGTGACATCTAGTTGGTTCCAACCCATAGTGACCCTGTATAGGGTTTCCAAGGCTATAAATCTTTACAGGAGCAGAAAGCCTCATCTTTCTTCCGAGGAGCAGCTGGTAGTTTTGAACTGCTGACCTTAAGGTTCATAGCCCAATTCATAACCACTACGCTACCAGAGTTCCTTGAGTATATCACCCCTGAATTTAGAGACTACCTCAAGAATAGATTTGACACATTGAGCTCTAATGACCAAACATCCAATGAGTTGTGAGATAACATCAAAGACATCAGACGAAGAAAGTAAAAATATAGGAAAGAAAGAAAAGACTAAAATGGGTATCAGAAGAAACTCTGAAACTAGCTCTTGAATGTTGTTGTTGTTGTTAAGTGCCATCGAGTCGGTTCCGACCCATAGCGACCCTGTACAGGGTTTCTGAGGGTGTAAATCTTTACAGGAGTAGAAAGCCTCATCTTTCTCCCGCGGAGCGGCTGGTAGTTTCGAACGGCTGACCTTAAGGTTCGCAGCGCGATTCGTAACCACTATGCTACCAGAGCTCCTTAGCTCTTGAATGTAGGGTAGCTAAAATGAATGGAAGAAATGAGGAAGTAAAAGAGCTGTACAGAGATTTTAAAAAAGGTTGCTCCAGAAGATAAAGTAAAGTAACACAATGAAATGTGCAAAGACCTGGGAGTAGAAAATTAAAAGGGAAAAGCACACTGATCATTTCTCAAGCTGAAAGAACTGAAGAAAAATCCAAGCCTTGATGTGCAATATTGAAGGATTTTATGGACACCCTGGAGTCTGTGTAGCATTGTTGGTTAATGCACAGACTACAAAGTCAGCTTGAACTGCAAGGCCAGCACCTCAGAAACTTGTACAGGGTAGCTATGGCTTGGCGGCACTTAACTACACAACAACAACAATGGACATCCTGGTGTGGCACTCTGGGATAATACACCAGACTGCAAGTTTGGTTTGAACCGCAAGGTCAGCTGTTTAAATTCACCAGCTGCTCTTTGGAAATCCTATACAGGATCACTATGAATCGGAACCAACTTGAAGGTACTTAACAACAACAACAACAAAAATGGGCAGAATAATAAATGGTGTCTGAAGCATCCAAAGAAAATAGAAGAAATACACAAAGTCACTGTACCAAAATAATTGGTCGTTGTTCAACAATTTTAGAATGTAGAATATGATCAAGCATCAGTGGTATTAAAGGAAAAAGTCCAAGCTATACTGAAGGCATTGGTTAAAAAAAAGAAGAAGAAAGAAAAAGAAAAGAAACACAAGGCCCCAGAAACAGATGGAATGTCAAATGAGATGTTTCAACAAACAGATGCAGTACCGAAAGTGCTCATCTGTGTATGTCAAGAAGTTTGGAAGACAGCTACCTGGCCAAACAACTGGAAGAAATTTATATACATGCCCATTCCAAAGAAAGGTGATGCAACATGAAGTGGAAAATATCAAAAACAATATTATGAACATCACACATAAGTAAAATTTTGAAGAAGATAATTAAAAACAGTTGCAGCAGTACATCAACAGGGCACTCAAACCTAATTCAAAAGAGGACATTTAAAGGGAGATATCATTACTGATCTTGGCTGAAAGCAGAGAATAACAGAAGGATGTTTGCCTATATTTTATTGACTCTTCAAAGGCATTGGATTGTGTGGATCATAATAAACTATGGATAGCATTGCAAAGAATGGGAGTTCCAGAGCACTTAATGGTGCTCATGCGGATCCTGTTCATAGGCCAAGAGGCAGTTGTTTGAACAGAACAAGATGTTGTTGTTAAGTGCTGTTGAGTCAGTTACGACTCATGGTGATCCTGTATAGGGTTTACGAGGAGCAGCTGGTGGGTTTGAACTGCCGACTCTGTGGTTCACAGTCTAATGGAACAAGAGGATGTTGCATAGCTTAAAACCAGGAAAGGTTGCATCCTTCACCATACTTATTCAATCTGACTTGAAAACAAATCCTCACTAGACCAATAAATACCATCATGATAAATGGAGACAAGATTAAAGTTGTCAGACACTTCGTTTTGCTTGGGTCATGGAAGTACCAGTCAAGAAAATAGACAACATATTACATTAGGCCAAAGACCTCTTTAAAGTGTTAAAGAGCAAAGATAGCACTTGAGGACTAAGATGCACCTGACCCAAGCCATAGTATTTTCAATCTTCCTATATGCATGTGAAAGCTGGACAGTGAATAAGTGCACCAAAGAAGAATCAATGCCTTTGAATAACTGTGTTGGTGAAGAATATTGAACATAAAGGACTGCAGAAGAATGAACAGATATGTCTTGGATGAAGTATACAACCAGAATGTTCCTTACAAGTCAGGATAGCAAGATTTCGTCTCATGTACTTTGGACCTGTTATCAGGGGTGACCAATCTCTAAAAAAAGCATATCATGCTTGATAAAGTAAAGGGTCAGCAAAATAGAAGAAGAGCCTCAGTGAGATGGACAGACACAGTTGCTGCAACAATGGGCTCAAACAAAGCCATACTTGTAAGGAAGACATAGTACCGGGCAGTGTTTCTTTCTGTTAATTGGGTTATTATGAGTCAGAAGTGAATCACTAATTACTAACAACAATTTTTTTCAATTCCAAATGATCTGTGGTTGCTTTTAAAAAAAAACTTGGCTTTTCTTTGATTTTCCATCAAATTGTTTTTTTTATTAACTCACTAAGTTTGATGCTATCTTTATAAAGCCTGCCTTCCTCTCTGCTATGGGTTTCTTTATGAGTTGCTGTCTTTCAATTTCAGTCATTTGTTTGTTCAGAAAAACTGTCCACAAATGCTCTCTGATCCCTAGTCCATAACAGGCAGTATGCTAAGAGGCTAAATATGATTTGGAAAAGGTTAAAGCAGCCCTTGCTCTAAAAGGGTAAGCAGTCTAGAGTAGGAATACCTTTGATAGAACAGTTGTTTCCTATATCTACATTAAGGTTGTGAATTTTCCTCAGCATGTAGCTTTGACTGCACTACATAAAAGCTAAGTGATTAATACACTGAAGTCTCTGAAGTTGAGATGTTGGGAGGCTTATCATCCATGCTGAGGAAATGCCAAATGAATTAGCCTCATTCAGTGAATGAAGCAGAATGGACAGGATAGGTACTGGCATGCCTGACCTCAGAAAACTTCCTTCTCCTTCCCTGTAACCCCAGCCCAGCTATAACCAGTCCTGCAGTTACATGGCACCCACAAGTCTATATGTTGAACCTGGCTCCTGAGCCCTTCTGCAGTCTCTCTCCACATGCTTCCATACAGTACTATCTTTTATAACCAATGACTTGAACCCTTCCATACTCATTGTTATATATTCATTCTGTTTCCTATCCTAATAGAATGAAGAAGTGGAAGAAAAGTTGTTTATAGTTAATAATGTGTGGTTTTGTATATAGGTGCCTGGGTGTAACCAAACTAGAAGAAATAGTGAAGACATCAGATGCAAATAGTAATGGTTGAATTGGGACTAAGAATTCAAGGCTCAGACACTCTGTGCAAGGATTATAAGGAAAGGAAATGTGAAATGTGGTTGAAACAAGGCTCCTGTTGGGTTCGGTGATGGCAGGCCAGGAGGATACAGAGGACTGGGAGGAAGACATGTACATGGCATCCCCTCCTGTCATTTCTTGAGAGGGGGCTGCATCTCATGTGATCCTGCATCCATTCACCTTCTCTGTTTGAAGCATGGACAGGAATGCTCCCCCAGGCCCAGGAGATCCCATTTCCGGGCAAGACTATAAGGCAGCTGATGCTGGGGCTCCCCAGGATACAATCAGAACAGGATGGAAAAACAGCTTGCAGCCCCCACCTCGATGGTTTCTCCCATGACTAGCAACAACAGTGTAGGATTTGCATATCATTACATACCATGTAGAAACATATAGTATAGAGGAAATAAGTCTCCGGTGGGACAAATGCAGCTTCCATCTTAGTTATTCAGTACTGTCATGATAGAAATACCACATGAGATGGCTTTAACAAACAGAAATTTATTTTCTCACATATTAGGAGGCTAGAAGCCAGATTCAGGATCTCTGCTCTAGGGGAAGGCTTTCTCTCGTTGTCTGCTCTGGAGGAAGCTCCTTGTCTTCATTCAACATCTGTGGGCCTGGCATCCCTTGGATATGTGTCTTGGCATCAATCTTCCCCTAGGTCTAGGAGGTTCTCAAAATAGGAATATTGGGCCCAAAGGATGAATTCTGGTCTTGGCTTTTCTTTCTTGGTGGTAGTTGAATCCTTCTGACCTCTACTCACTATTTTATTTTAACCATTTTTGTTAGTTTTTAGTTAAAGAAAAACAGCCTTTCCCAAGGGCGACAAATGAATTGAAGGTCAGGAGGAAGGCAAGGTGTGGGCTCCTCACAAAGTCTTGCTCCAAATCCCAGATGTGATTAGAGGGCCTTGTAGAGGCAGAAGGCCTCCAGCCAAGAACTCGGGGCAGCTGGTACAGCAGAGGGTCTCCTTTAGTGGGGTGAGTGGGGCACCTTGGCTACTAGGTTGGTACAAGTGATTCCCACTTGGGGTGGGTTGGCATGATTATTCTTCTTGGGAGGCCTTAGCTCCGTTGGCATCTTCTGGAATGAAACTTATGAGGAAGCTATAAGCCTGGGAGAAATAGAGGGATACACATCTCAGTCCTTTCTGTCAGGGTCTGTACAGAGAAGCATCCCTCTCCACACCCATGCCATCCTGGTCCTGATACAGGTGTCCTGTAGCTTCTAGAGTTTTAGGAACCTAGTGCACAAACTTGTAGTGGGTCTACTCTAGTGGGAGGCCCAGGAACCATGCAGGATGACTTTAATCTATGTGGGGACATCTGGCACCCGCAGCCTCATGTGTCCATCACTTGCAACAACATCTGTGCCTGCTCCCACCATTACAAAAGCCAGCAATGTCCCCCAAGGGGACAGCTAGAAGAAGTTGGGTTTCTAGAATATAGACTCCGTAGTACTGGGTCTGACTCCCCTGGGGGACTGGAGGCCTTAGAAGCAGATTGACCTCCCTTCCCTCCAGTCTCTAATCTGCAGACTGGAGAAGACCCAGAATTTGCATCTCTAAAGAGCTTCCTGGTGTGGCACTGTAGTTGAACATTGGGCTGGTAACTGCAAGGTCTGCATGCTGAAATCCTGTGCTGGATTGCTATCATGAAGGCATACAACAAAGCGTTTCCCACTTTTGATGAGTATGTATGTGCTTTCCCTGGGCGAGTGCACCTCCTAGTGCCTGCTCACCAAAGGACCAGAAGGTTTACTACTGAAATCTCTGCTCTGCATCCTTGCCACCACATATTCACGCACATGCACATGCCTCCCTCACATGCTCATGCACACATACACACACAAATCACTCAAGCTCTCACCCACGCCCACACATGTTCACACACATTCACCCCTTTGGCCCAGGGAAGGAGGCTGATACTTGTTAAGGGACCAACCACTGTTTATAGCGAAATTATCTCACTGTGGCATGTTCAGCCTCTATGGACTGTCCTTCTTCAGTGCTTAAGCACCATTGGCCTGTCTGTAACCAGGCTCCCATGCAACCCCCCATGAGGCCTGCCCTCCTATCCCTGCAGGCCCTGCTGTAGACTGTAGGGGCTTAGGGGTCCCCCACTTGCCAATAGAAAGTGTTCAGATTTGTACAGGGGTGGTGGGCTCAACCCAGGCCCATGAGGGCAGTGTGTTTGTGAGGAGGAGCTAGACTTTACTCTTGGGGCATTTTGAGGGCTCTGAGTTGTGCCTGCAGTTGCCCCTTCCTGGCTTCTGGACTAGTGGGCAAGGTGGGGGGGCGGTGTTGGGGTGGTGATTCAGATGGTTCTGAGAAGTGCAAGAGAGTTTACGAGGTTACATGTGACCTCAGCTCTGAAAATGTATGAGGGAGCTTCAAAAGGTCCTGAAAATTTTGCATAATCTTTTTATTCCATTTTTCTATGAACTTGTTGAAGTTCCCTCCTATGTCTGTACCAGTTTGGTCAAAACAACTAGGGTTCCCCTCAAACTGTGGCAGGGCCTTCATGCCTGTGGAATGGGCATGTCTGTCCGTGATTGCGGAAGGGGCTTTGCTCTATTCCCTGTTGCATCCTAGTGCTTTCAAAGATGGTTGGGCGTATGTGGGAATTCATGGGGCAGAGCAAGCAAGTGGGTGAATCAATGAGTGAGTGACAATAATTCTGGGGCCTCAGAACATAAAAGAGTTCTCCCAAGTTTTGTGGGATTGTTTTAGCTTTTAGTGCTGCCTTCCTGGTTTTTATTATTCAAAAGTTAAGTTTCAGATCAAACTTTCATCTGCAAAGCTTCTGCTTACCATACCCAGGGGATGAGGTCAATTCAGTCTCCTCCCTTCATTCTAATGCCATCAAGTCTGCTGCTGCTGGGCTTTTAGATAAATGATGGTCAAGTATGACCATCAGATATGCTCAAACCAAACTACAGTCTACTCATCAGAGAAGACCCAGTTCGCTCTGCCTCATCCCTGTGCCTGAGTACCCCCTGGTTCCAATAAGGGGCTGCGTGTTCTGCCTCTTCACTAAATATACCTGAGTACTGGGGACACCCCAACTTCGGTTTCATCATCACATTCTCATAGTCTTCACCCCAGAAGGGACAACCCAAGAAGGAGGTTCATTCACACAGCGGTGTGGTGACATCATGTGAGGTGGGGTCTCCCTCTGCCCACAGCCTGCTTCAGAGCTGGTGGAGACCTCTCTGCCTTATCTCTCTCTGTGTTTAGGGGTTAATTGCAGAGCTGAAGGTGCGTGGAGACGCCCAGGTGAGCCCTCTGTACTGCCTGGAAGAGGACGGCGATGACTCAGATGGGGTGAGTGGTTGTGGTGGCGGCTGGGGGGCACTAAACCCATGGTGATCCCACTCTTACCCCGGAAATGGAAAGGACAGTCAAAGCTTCCTTTCCTCCAGAACCTCAGAGTGATGTGAAGGAAATACATCATTGGGATATTGTTTATTTATAGGACATCAGAAATATCCTACCCTTGTCTTGAACTCTGAACTAAAATCAAACAAAGAATACAAAATTAATATTGAAAACCACCTCTAGAATAGCCAGTCAGCTAATAATAATACATAGTAGTAACCAATAGCCAAATATATATGTGTATGTATATTGTGCTTAAGTGCTGTGGAGTAATTGCTGACTCATAGCGACACTGTGTAGGGTTTCCGAGGTTTTACATCTTCTCCTGTGGAGCCACTAATGGGCTTGAACTGTGGGCCTTGTGGTTCACAGTCCAGTGCTTATTGTGTGGAGCCACTGCGCTTTCAGTCTAACACACACACATAGATATAGATATTCAGAGATAAACAGTGAAACCTGTGAGAGCCGGAACTCAGTGGGGCAGCTTTATTTTTCCAGGTCTCCCATATTTTCCACTTTGACAGGGTGCGGTCTTAGCCATGTTTCTATTGCACGTTTTAGTGGAAAATGTCTGAGTTTTCCTTCTTGGATAGGTTTCCACTTGACACAGGTCCCAGCTTTCCTCTTTTACTACATATAGAGAGTCAAGGTATCAATTCCACAGGACCTACAGAATAAAATCCACTAGCCCCTGGGGTGAAGGAGTCACATTCCTGGGCAGACCCCCAGATTAGAAAGACAGCCTTCCCCACAAAGGGCAAACACTTTCCACACCTTATGTATCCCCCAAAACACTTAAGGAAAAGTATTAGCTGTGGTTGGGTTGTGAGCAGTTTGTGTATATTTATTTATTTATTTACAATTACAAGGGTTTTCCACATTTTCTCTGATAAATCTTTTATACCTAGAGAAATCCAGGGATGCAGTTGATGCTTACTTAGTGCTTGTGCCCCGGCAGTTGGAGCTGCCAGGCAGCCCTAGCAGTCTGTCTTCAGAGTGGGGCCCCTGCTTCTCCCAGAACCCCTGTGAAAATTCCCAGAGAGGCATCCTAACTTAGGACTATGCCTACTGTGAGCTCCAGGGAGGAGGGTCAGTAAAGAGCTCAGATGCCTTCTTTCCTCCCGGTCTTATTAATTTCAAATGTTATAGCAAGAAGGCAATCCCGGTACCAGTGACTCCCCTATCAGCCCTAGATGGACCTTCCCAAAGCTGGCCAGACACTTGTAACCTGAGTGTGGCCGTCCACATTAAACAGTAGCAGCAGGGAAGATGACCTACAGCCCACTTTCCCTGGTCACACCCATTCCGTCTGAGACTGTATCAGCTGGGTTCCTGGTTACTCATGTTCTCGTGGTTAAGTAACACTGCAGTGAACAGCTTTCTTCTTGGGGTTTCTCTCTTCTTGGCTAATGCCCCACAAACAGGATAACCTATCAAAAGACAAGAGTGGATTTCTTTAGGGTTTCTGTCCCATCAAATTGATTTCCCAAAGAGTGGCTCTAATTGATGTTTGGGCATGCCTGTTGACCTGCCAATATCTAAGCAGTGAAGGGCAGTGTCTTTGTCCCAGTGGCACATGTAGCCGCCTGTGCCCTCTCTCTCCTGGAAATGGCTGTGAGATGAAGGGGCCGGGCTGTGACTCAGGCCCTGGGATGTGACATTGGTCATGCTTTTTGTTCCATGTACACCATTCAGGCTTCTGGAGACTTCGGAAGTGGGCTCGAGGACAACCAGGAGCATCCTACAGAAGAAATGGTAAGTAGCTCTATATTGCCAAGATCATCTCCTAGGTTCCTATCATGGTGGGCTCTTTCTGCCAGTAGAGTGGGTGTGTGAGTGCACATGTGCGATTGTTAAGGCCCCTTTCTTTGTTCTGAGGCGTTGCGCACCAGGAGTCAGGACACACTGGCAGTGTCTGGCTGCTGTGTTCAGAGAACATGCTGTCCAAATGTCCTGAGCCTTCATTACACCTGACATGCCCAGTGTTCTGAGAACAGGGCTGAGCCTCCCCCTGTCTTAGACTGACTCCCTTCTTGTATCCTCTGAGAGCCAGTGCTTATTAAAAATAAGGTGTCTAAGTCTAAACAATCTCAGTCCTTGAAGTGACCTTGGCAGTTCATCCTCCCCTACAAATTTGTAGGGGCCTTAGGAACAAGTGGGTTGTAGATCTGCAGTGAGAAGGAAAGGCTGATAGGCCAGGATGTGGGGAGAGGAGGGGCTTCTGGGAGGCCAGATTAATGGTGGTTTTTCCAGCCCTCACCACCTGAAACAACACAAGCAGGGAGGGGAGAGGAGGAGAGAAAGTGTGTATATGTCTCCTGGGGCCCCTGTAAAAAATACCGCTAACTGGGTGGCTTAAAACAACAGAAATGTATTTCTCATAGTTTTGGAGGCCAGAAGTCCAAAATCAGGGCATCAGCAGGGCCAAGTTCCTTCCAGAAGCTCTAGAAGAGGGTCCTTCCTTATCTTTTGCAGCTTTTGGTGGTTGCCAGCAATCTTTGGCCTGTGGCCACATCACTCCAGACCCTGCCTCTGACTTCACATTGCCTTACTGGTGTCCAAATGCCTCTCTCCTTATAAGAAACTCCTGGTATATCGAATTAGGGTTCACCCTACTCCCGTAAAAATTGTAGCCATGAAAACAATATATATAGGGAGTCTTGATGTGGCACTGTAGGAGAAGCACTGAATCGCAAGTTTGATTTGAACCACAAAGTTAGCGGTTCAAACCCACCAACCACTCCTTGGAAACCCTATAAAGGGTCACTATGGTATGTTGTTGTAAGTGCTGTCAGGTCAGTTCCAAGCCATATGACCCTGTTTAGGGTTTCTGAGGAGCAGTGGTGAGCTTGAGCCACTGACCTTGCAGTTCAAATAATTTTGCAGTCCAGAGCATTAACCCACAGCCAGGACATACTCTCTCTCTCTTTCTCCATATATGTAGATAGATAGATAGATAGATAGATAGATAGATAGATAGATAGATAGATAGATAGATAGATAGACAGATATTGCTTAAGTGTCAATACATTGGTCCCAATTCATAGTGACCCTGTATAGAGTTTCTGAGGAGTGGTTGGTGGATTTGAACTGTTGACCTTGTGGTTTGCAGTCATTGATTATCTTACAGCATATATATATATATGCTGTTGTTGTTGTTAATGCCATTGAATCGGTTCCTACTCACAGCAACTCTGTATAGGATTTCCAAGGAGTGGCTGGTGAGTTTGAACCACTGACCTTGCGGTTCAAACTGACCTTATGGCTAAGTGCTTATCCTGTGGTGCCACACCAGGACTTTGTGTATATTTGTTGTTGTTAAGTGCCGTGGAGTTGGTTCAAACTCATAACAACGCTGTATAGTGTATAGAGTTTCTGAGACTGTAAATCTTTACTGGAGCAGAAAGCCTCATCTTTCTCCTGTGGAGAACTGGTAAATTCCAACTGCTGACCTTGAGGTTAGCAGTGCAGCTCATAATCTACTTCACTACCATGGCTTGTAGCGTAGTGGTTACGAATCGGGCTGCGAACCTTAAGGTCAGCGGTTCGAAACTACCAGGTGTTCCGCGGGAGAAAGATGAGGCTTTCTACTCCCGTAAGGATTTATACCCTCGGAAACCCTGTACAGGGCCGCTATGGGTCAGAACCGACTCGATGGCACTTAACAACAACAACAACCATGGCTTCTGTAGATATATAAACATACACTACTATCTTGTCGATTCAGACTCATAGCAAACCCTGTATAGGTTTTCTGAGGCTGTACATCTTTACAAGAGCAGAAAACCTCATCTCTCTCCCTCGGAGTGATTTTGACTGCTGACCTTTCAGTTAACAGTCCTTTGTTTGTCCTACAATGCCGCCAGGGCTCCAGAAAACCGGATGGGGGAGTTTTATTGTATCCTTATGGAGTTGCTATGAGTCTGAACTGACCGAACAGCAACAGGGCTTTTTGTATGTTGCTTTACTCTTATATGACTCCATGTTGATTTGCTTACATGTGCAAAGATCTTATTTCCAAATGAGGCCCAGGTGAACATGATTTGGGGTGGAGGTGGGGGGGGGCACTATTCAACTCAGTATAGAGGGAAAGAGAAAGGAGAGATTAAGGGAGACAAAAAAAAAAAAAAATTTCAATTAGTGATGAGCAGGACTGACAGAGGGTCTAAATGATTCTCAGATGTTGGAGGCTCAGTCCTAGAATCCATCTCCCCATGACCTCCTGGAGCTGGCCCAAAGGTGGTAAGAGAGTCAGGGGCCACCAGGGTCCGCTTCAGAGCTGTCCCCTCACAGAACACACGTACAACTACCTCATGCCCCTCTCCTTGACTCCACCAGAAGTTCACCCCCAGCTACCCACCAAACCTGATTCTGTTTGTACAAACAGCCCTGCTGGGGGCTGAGCCAGCTGCGGCCCCCAAGAAGAGGCAGGATGACTGGGTAGCAGGCTGTTTCCAGGGCTGGTGAGGAGGTTGAATCCAGCAAGAGTGTGGGTGGCTGCCAGGGGTCCCGACCTTTATGTGTGGTCTGGGAAGAGAAGAGCAGGGGCTAAACTACAGCGATAAACAAGTGTGAGATCTCCCGATGAGAAACTAATATATGTGGTACCTATTTAAGTTGTTTAAGGAGCTCTGGTACCGTAGTGGTTACGAATCGGGCTGCGAACCTTAAGGTCAGCGGTTCGAAACTACCAGCTGCTCCGCGGGAGAAAGATGAGGCTTTCTACTCCCGTAAAGATTTACACTCTAGGAAACCCTGTACAGGGTCGCTATGGGTCGAAACCGACTCGACGGCACTTAACAACAACAACATTTAAGTTGTTTAAAACCAGACCCTTTAGCAGTTTAGGACCCATGTACAATATGCCTTTGACTTTCATGCTTCAGTGAATTTAGAAAAGCACAGATTATACATTTTGACAAGAAATGGCAAGTAAACTCCTAACACAACTCCTGCTTCATGAGGTTTACACTCACAATTTTGGTTTGTCCGGTAACCTGGAAGGATCCCTGGTAGCACAGTGGGTTAAGCATTGGACTGCTAACTGAAAGGTGGGTGGGTGGAACCCACCAGCCACTCTGTGAGAGAAATATGTGGCAATCTGCCTCTGTAAAGATTTGTAGTCTTGAAAACCAATGCAGCCCTTCTCTGTCCTACTGGGTCACTGTGAATCAGAATGAACTTGATGGCTTGTTGCCCCAGGACCCAGGGGGCGTCACAGCCTGGCGAGAAGAAAACCACAAACTGCTTTTACAGAAACAATCTGAAATGAAGTCTTGTGCTAATAGCTTAGAAACTATGTTGTTATTAAGTACTGTTGAGTTGGTTCCAACTCATAGCAACTCTATATAGGGTTTTCGAGGATGTCAATTTTATGGGAAGAGAAAGCCTCATCTTTCTCCATGATGCAACTGGTGGACTCGAACTGCCAACCTTGTGGTTAACAGTCCAGTGCTTATCCTATAGTGCCATATTGTATGTAACAAACCAACTAAGAAAACCAGTAAGTTCCTGGACATCAGTGTTGCTGAATCACCAGCCTGTCTTCCCCTCTCCTGCCTATAGGCCTCTCCCCTGAAGCCCAAACTGCCAGAGGCTCCCCCAGTCACTTCTCCACCCTTGGCTGGAGGTAGCAACACAGAAGATTCCAGAACTGAAGAAATTGAAGAAGAAACAACAATGGCTACATTAGGAGGTAAAACTGTATTCTCAGTGTGGTGTGTCGTGTATGTCAGTTGGATGGTGTATGTGATAGTGTTTATGTGGGTGTTATGTTTGTACATGATATATGGGGAGATATGGTTTGGGGGTAGGAGGGTTGGATGTATGGTATGTGGTATGTGCAATGCGTGTGGTGTTTGTGTGTTTGTGTGATGGGTATGTCTGTGGCATGTGAGTTTAACAATGTGTGTGTGATATGAGTGTGCATACGTATCTATTTGATGTATGATGTGTGTAGGGGGTGTGTGATGTGCCGTGTGTGTGTATATGAGTATGTGTGTGGCTGGGTGTAGGCAGCCTGTTGTGGTGAACACACCTAGAACTGAGTTGTCGGGCCCTCTCTGCCCTCTGAACGAGCAGCAACAGGAAACACTCAGGCCCAGGGAGGTCAGGGCAGCGCTTCTATCTGGATCAGGCCTTTTCCTCTGTTGAGTCAGCATCCCATTCCTTTTGTGTCTGGGGGCAGCATTTGTGGGGAGTCGTGAGGGACTGCTGGAGCAAAGTGCTACTGCCTGGTCTGGGTGATATCAAGTGGGTAGGAGGGCCCAGGCTCATTCTGAGGGAATGGTGGCATGAGGACAGGGACTGCCTTCTCACTGGTCCTCTTCACACAGCCCTGCTGGCTCTGGGTCCAGGACCTCTCTGGACTCTAGCATCCTATGATATGCATTCGCATAGAGGCATGGCTCCAGGCCCCAGAAATGATTCGCTAAAGAAGGAAATGATTATCTTATAGTATTAACTGTCTATAACTGACAGACAAATTACCACAAACTTAGTGGCTTTAGACAACACTCGTTTATTATCTTAGCGTTCCCATGGGTCAGCAGTCTGGGTGCAGCATGGCTGCTGAGAGTCTCACAACTCCAAATCAAGGTGTGAACAGGTCTGCACTCACTCCGAGCTCATTCAGGTTGTTGGCAGAACTCCATCCTGGGAGACTGTAGGATTGAGGTTCTTGTTCTTTGCTAACAGTAGGCAAGGGGTCATTCTCAGCTTCTCAAGGCAACCTGCATTCCTTGGCTCCTGGTCCTCTGCCTCCATCTTCAAAGCTGCCACAGCCAGTGAAACCCTCTTCACCCTGAATCTCTCACTCCCTTCTGCCTCAGTTCTCTTGCCTTCCTCATCTGCTCGTTGTGACTCATGTGATTACTGGGCCCAACTGGACAGTCCAAGCTAATCTCCCAATCATTATTAGTGATTACCTCTTCCGGACCTAGATTAGCATCTCATTGAATAACCAGGGGGTTGAGGAGACATTAGAGTTCTAGACATTAGAGACAACTGTCTGGCCGACTGATTGGAAGAGATCAATGTTTGTACCCATTCCAAAGAGAGGTGACCCAACAGAATGCAGAAATCATCAGACAATCTCTTTGATATCTCAAGCGAGTAAAGTTTTGCTAAAGGTAATACAGAAACGGCTACAATCATACATTGACAGAGAACTTCCAGAGGTTCAAGCTGGATTCAGAAGAGGCCGTGGAACGAGAGATATCATTGCTGATGTCCGATGGATCTTGGCTGAAAGCAGAGAATATCAGAAGGGTGTTTACCTGTGCTTTATTGACTACGCAAAGGCTTTCGATTGTGTGGATCATGACAATCTATGGACAACATTGAGAAGTATGAGTATTCCAGAACACTTAATTATACTTCTAAGAAATCTGTACCTAGACCAAGAAGCAGTTGTTCGAACAGAACATGGGAACACTGAATGTTTTAAAATTGGGAAAGGTGTGAGACAGGGTTGTATTCTTTCACCATACTTATTCAACCTGTATGCTGAGCAAATAATACGAGAAGCTGGGTTCTATGAAGAAAAACGTGGCATCAGGATTGGAGGAAGACTCATTAACAACCTGCGATATGCAGATGATACAACCTTGATTGCTGAAAGTGAAGAGGACTTACTTATGAAGATCAAAGAGCACAGCCTTCGATATGGATTGCATCTCAATGTCAAGAAACCAAAAATCCTCACCACTGGACCAATAAACAACATTCTTATCAGTGGAGAAAAGATTGAAGTTGTTAAGAACTTCATTCTTCTTGGATCAACTATCAACACTAGCAGAAGCAGCAGTCAAGAGATCAAATGATGTATTGCATTGGGCAAATCTGCTGCACAGGAACTTTTTGAAGTATTGAAGAGCAGAGATATCAGCTTGAGGACTAGGGTGCGCCTGACCCAGGCCATTGTGTTTTAAATAGCCTTATATGGATGCGAAAGCTGGACAGTGAATAAGGAAGATCGTAGAAGAATTGATGCCTTTGAATTGTGGTGTTGGAGGAGAATGCTGAAAGTGCCATGGACTGCCCAAAGAACCAATAGATCTGTTTTGGAGGAAGTGCAGCCAGAGTGCTCCTTGGAGGCCAGGATGGCTAAGCTTCGTCTCTCCTACTTTGGACATATTGTCCGGAGGAAGCAATCGTTGGAGAAGGATGTCATGCTGGGTAAGGTGGAGGGTCAGAGAAAAAGAGGAAGACCCCCAACGAGATGGATCAGCCAGGTGGCATCATTGATGGACTCAAGTGTGGCGGCAGTAGTGAGGTTGGCCCAGGATCGGACATTGTTAAGTTCTGCTGTGCATGGGGTCACTATGAGTCGGTTCCGACTCGATGGCACCTGACAACAACAACAACAAAGTGAGCTTGAACCACTACTGACCTTGCAGTTCAAATGACTTTGCAGTCTGACGCATTATCCCACAGCCCACACCAGGATGGCAAATATTTTCAGTTCCATGGATCACATACTACTTGAGGTATATTCTTGCATGCCTTGTTTGATTTTGTTGTAGTTATTGGTTTTCATAACTCTGTAAAACCATTCTCAGTTCAAAGGCCATACAAAACCAGGCAGAGGCTCTCCGTGGATCTAGATTAAAGGAGACTTAACTAAAATGTAGCACATGAACCTTGATTTAGTGCTGGAGTTCCCTTACCTCACCCTCTACCCTACCCTACTTCCACACACATCCTAAAAAGCCGCTGTGAAGGTCATTATTAGGTCAGTGGGGGAGATTTGCATATGCGCTGTATGTGAGATCATAAGTATGCCTCAGTGTTAACTCTCCTGAATTGGACTCTTGTTCTGTAAGAGAATGCTGTCACTTTTAAGAGGTGTTGAACTACCCAGGGAAGAAGTGTCATGATGAGGGCAGCAAACTCTCAGATGGTTCAGCAAAAGAAGAGTGATGTTGTGTATGGTGTGTGTTATATGCTATGTGTGTGTGTATGGGAGTGTGAGAAAGAAAGAGAAAGTGAATGTATGTGTGCCAAGGATGTGTGGGCGGGCACTTGTGGTATTATCCTAACGGTATTTCTGTAAGTTCACTTTTTTTTTTTTTTTTTTTCAAATTAAAAAGTTGGGAGGGAATAGGGGGAAAAACAAGTGATGAGCGATAAGACATTCTGGATGGGCCAGGGTCTCTTGATATGAAGAAATGAGAAAGCATCCTCTGGAAGACTCTGGATAGCCCTGTGGGACCTTGATTTAGTCCTAGAGTCCTCCTACTCTCCACCCACAAAAAGAACCTGTGAAGGACCTCATTGAGCCAGCAGAGGGCGCCAAGGCAGAGGCAGTTTGCAGGCAGCGAGGTGCATGCCAACACTGGTATTGCTTAGAATCGCCTATAGCTGGCTTTGTCGCTAGTCCTTTTTTAACCTTTTATTGTGAATTGGGTAAAGGATTATGGCGCAGATCATCGGTTTTACATTCAACAAATCATACACACTTCATCTCACTGATGATAAGCCCCTCAATGTAACCTCACTTACCCCACTGCCTCCCTGTGTTTCCTGTTTCCACTCCTCCTCCTTTCCCAACCCTTCTGAACTTTCTATTGTTGGGTAAATGCTGTCCTTTTGATCTCAAAAGGTTGACTTTTCTATGATGTGCGTACCCCCTTATAGATCTAGCTATTGCTTGGCTGAAATTTGAGCTACGGGGGTGAGTTCAGTTCCAGACCTAAAGGGTGACCAGGGGTCATTGTTTCAGGGTTCCATCAGTCTCTGTCTGACCAGTAAGCCTGGTCTGTTTTATGAATTTATATTTTGGTTCACATTTTCTCCAGAACCTTCTAATGTGCTTCCCTTTCAGAACAGTTGATACTGGTAGCTAGGTACCATCTAATTCTTCCGGTCTCAGGGTCATAAAGATTGATATTCCCATAGTCCATCGTTCAATGATGCCCACTCTCGAACTTTTAAGATACCGTTCACTACTCACCAAAGCAGAATATAGAACATTATCTTTGTGGACTGTATTACTACCTTTGATTTTAAATTCTCCCCACTAGTTGCCTGACCCCCCCCCCCCCCCCCCCCCCCCC
>NW_006408909.1:1383033-1427910 GCF_000296735.1 Chrysochloris asiatica
ACACACCCCTCCCAGCCCTTGGACATACCAGCTGGAGTGTACATGCTTATGGTGCTTATGGCCTTGGGTCTTACCCGGGCTAGCTGGGCTCCAGATCAGCCTTGGGGGTGTTGGGAGGTCGAGAGGTGGGGGTCCTCCTACAGAAAGGCCAGAGAGGGTGAGCAGAGGTTCCACTATGGCTCCAGTTCTGACAAGGCCACTCTGCCTCTCCTCCAGCTCAGACTCTCCCTGTTGTGGAGCACGAGAGATCAGGCAGCACCTCCCCTGCAGACTCCAATGTGGCTGCCACACTGGAAGGCATGAAAGAGGTGAGGCCCCTCCGCGTGACCCTGACCCACATGGGGACCCAAGAGAGCAGTGCTCCCCTGTTCCATTTGCCAATGACCCCCAGAGAGTGCTCCCCCTGCTGTTGTTCCTCCTACCTTTTTGCCCCACCCCTACATGCCCATCTCACAGAAGGAGGCTCTCAGCCAGCAGTGGGGAATGTCTAGGTAGATCACTGAACAATCAGCCCGCAGGACAGCAGCACAGACATGCAGGAGACATGCACCTGGCCTATCCTCTCATTTCTAGGGAGGCCTGAAGCCCAGTTCTACAGGCCTGAAGGGGCAGAAGGGGGAGCCTGGTGCCCAGGGCCTGCCTGGCCCCGCAGGTCCCCAGGGTCCTGCAGGCCCTGCTGTCCAGAGTCCTGATGGCCCCGCTGCACAGCCTTTCCCTGGACCACAGGGACCCCCTGGGCCACCAGGGAAAGATGGCACCCCAGGAAAGGATGGCGAGCCGGTGAGTATTCATTTCCTCTCGGTCAAACCAGGCCCTGTCCAGGGCTGGTGAGCTCAAGCAGGAACAGAAGAGGGTGCTGTTATGGGGGGAATTCATCAAGACAAGGGTAGAAAACAATATTCTGGGACCCTTGGAGATCACAAGACTGGCATCTCTCCAGGAATGCGGAGACCTTCCTGTGTGCAAAAGGCCAGGAGTGGCTCACATTCATGCCTCAGAGACGGTTGGTTTGGGATCTGTGGTGTTTGGGCATTAATTTTGTACTGAGATTTTTAGGTATAGAGTAGGTAAAATTCGAATGAAAAGCCTTCTTCACTCCATGTAGATAATTCTCTTCCCTTGGAGAGTTGGGGTTTTCAGGTGAACTTTAACGTAGAAATGTGTTTCCATGCCCTACTTCAGGTGGAGTCTTGATGTGGCCTTGTAGGATAAGCAGTGAACTGCTAACCAAAATGTTGGCAGTTCAAATCCACCAGCTGCTCCTTGGAAACCTATACAGTGTCATGAGTTAGAAATGACTTAACGGCACTTAACAACAACAACTCTACATGGGGACAGGGGGTTGTTTTTCTGTCACTCATGGTTTCTCTTGCCCCTTCCAGGGAGATCCTGGTGAAGATGGAAAACAGGTAGGTTGGCTTTTAGAGCCAGAGACTCTTAGGCTTTTTTTTCCTGAAATCATTTTGAAAATACAATTTAAGTTTTGCTAAGAAAGTATAAGTCTATTGACAAAAAAAAAAAAAAAAAAGTAAGGTAAGCATGTGCATTGAGATGTTTAAGTTAATGTCTGGAAGACGGGCAGGGGAGGGGAAAAGAAACCAAAGGTAGAGTTTCCAAATATTTAGTGTTAAAAAAACAAACAGTAAAGAAATGACCTGAAAGTGTTTGTGAGGAAGAGGGTGCAAAACAGACAAAAGAAAAATAGGTGGTTGTAGTACATGCAAATTCATCAGCAGTTACAATATACATAAGAGTTGCTACCTTTAAGCTCTCAGTTGGGGTTTTGAGGTTTTTAGAGATCAACAAATACTATTTCCAAGAAACACAGTAAAAGGAAACAATACTGCAAATTAAGGTTTGGGAAACAATATACCAGGCAAATTGGAATATAAAACGAACTGGAAATTGAGTGTCATAATATTAATCCTAGACAAGCTAGATTCGAAATAAAAATATTTAAAAACAACAAAAAGGTACATTTCATGTTGACAGTGGAGCTTTTTTCACTATTGAATGTTTTTGCACTGACAACCAAGCTTGTGATGAAATGCAGGAAGAAAGGCATTAATCCACAGTCCTCATGGGAGACATCATAGCCCTTGATCATAAATCCACAGAGCAGGGATGTGTGTGTGTGTGTGTGTGGTACAGTATCCAAGTGACTCAATTGGCAAGCTTGTTTTAATACATTTCATTAGAATTTCATGATCAAGAAACAAGCCATACATAATCTTTTCTAAGCACACAAGGAAATTCAAATACATTGACAATTTAGATCAAAAGGACCTCTCACCCATTTACCCAAAGTCACAAACATGCAGGCACATTCTCGGTCCACATGCCCCCAACATACATACACAGCTACAGATAGGCGCACACACACATACGTGCACATATACACACATGCATGCACCGACACACATGTGCATACCTGTAACTCATGTGCATGTACACACATCCATAACAGGGATCAGTGGTTAGCAAGGATGTCGATGGAGATGCCACATTCAATATCTGTGGCATGGAGCCCTCCCCCAGGCACTGTTTTGAAGTCAGGGATCCCTGTGGTCAGCGTGTCCATCTGGGGATCTGCTTGGATTCCCAGTGCCTCCATTGTGGCCCGGCCCCATACACATAGCAGGTGTTTGAGTCATAGGGCAGAAGGGGTATTGAAGGCACAGGGGCCACTGAGTCATCCCACTTCAGTGCCAACAGAATGAAGATTCCTCCTGACTGTCTGTGTCTTCCAGGGTGACCCTGGGCCTCAGGGCTTCCCGGGAACCCCAGGAGAGATAGGCCTCAAGGGCGAAAAGGTTAGTGTTGGCCTGGCCCGGGGTGAGGGCCCCTTTTCCCTCTCTGCCCTCTGACCCCATGGGGACTGTGTGCTCTTGATGCAATGAGTTCACTCTGTGTTCCCAGGGGGATGCTGGAATCGGCCCACGTGGACCCCCTGGGCCCCAGGGGCCTCCAGGGCCTCCAGGACCAGCCTTCAGACACGACAAGTTGGTGAGTCCCACATCTGAGCACCTGACCCAGGACTCACCTCCTACCACCGTGTCCAGAGTGGGGAACATGGCCCGGCTTCTTTGTGCCACGTTCTTTGTGCCCAGGAGTGAGGTTTCGCAGTAGTGCTCTTGGCCTCGAGAAATGGCCTACCTGAGATGGAGTTCAAACCTTCAGAGGCCCATTGGATTCACGGCCAGCCCTGGGGCCTCAGCTTTGGTGGATCCCCGCTACTGCTGTATCCCTTTAGGCATCCTCTTTCCAGTAATGGGGGCCACTGCTCACTTTCTTGTTGCTTTGGGTGTGACATCTCTGAATGCTGGAAGGGTGGTGGGTGTTCAGAGGCTGGAATGGGAGTGGCTCTGGGTCCTGCACTCCCGCTAACACGTCTCTTGGGGCACTTTTCCCTTAGACCTTCATCGACATGGAAGGGTCTGGCTTTGGTGGTGACCTGGAGACCCTCAGGGTGAGTGACCATTGACCGGGAAAGTGTGTATACAGAAAGTTGTCTGCCCCAATAAAATTTCAGTCGGGACCCTTCAGGAGCAATGACAAGGTCTGTGGGAGTTGGGGGCATTGCTTTATTTACTCTGTGTGTGGTGACCACTCTGTCCGTGTTTAGGGCCCAAGAGGCTTCCCCGGCCCCCCTGGACCTCCTGGTGTCCCAGGCCTGCCTGGTGAGCCAGGCCGCTTTGGGGTGAATAGCTCAGATGTCCCCGGACCTGCAGGCCTCCCTGGTGTACCTGGGCGAGAGGGCCCTCCTGGACGTCCTGGCCCTCAGGTAAGTGCTGCTTCCCTCCCTTTGGTCCAATATGATCCTCCATTCTCCATATCTGGACTCCCCTGTAACCCCCTCACACACACATCCTCTAAGGGAGGCAGCTCCAACCTTGTGCTCTTGGGGTAGGGAGACTGCAGCTGGGTCAGTGGACCTCACAGGGTCTCCTCCTGGTTATAGGAGGGGATTATAAAAGATGACGAACCCAGGTTCTTGCCAGGGCCCCATCTAAAAGGATGGGTGTTGGTAAGAAGCTGCATTTGACTGACTTCCCATCCCAAGAAGCCTCAGAGACATATACCCTCCTAAAGACATACAGGGGATCCATCGAATGCCACCACATTGCTTACTGTAATCAGGTATAAGCCACCAGCTTCACGTTCTCACTCAGTGAGATGCCTCGGACCTACAATTCCTGAATGCACACATTTGCCCAGAGCTCTGTCCCCAGTCCTCTGGACAGTACCCTGCTGTCAGGCTCTGTACAGACAGAACTACTTTACAGACCCAGTTGGGGTCTGATGGATACGCCCATATGAGTCGAGTTTTAGGTTAGAGAGTAAACCTGGTTTTTGTGTTTTACATGTTGCCTGGCTACCTTCTAGAGGGAATGTGGCATCTACACTCAGAAGTCACATCTATCCCATCTCCCCCACTTTGATCAGCAACTCAAAAACCAACTAAAGATAAAGACAAGTAAACACCAGGTCGTCTGAGCTGCTCTTGAATGAAGCTGCTCTTAAATGAAACTGCCCTTGACTTTGGGCGGGGTTGCCTGGGAACCCTCTGACTCTGACCTCACATCCTGTGTGTCCGTGCTTCACTGAGGACGTCGCAGAACCAACAGATAGTTATTTACTAAGCCATAACCTGTTTTCTAGCAACTTTGCTTTTCTCTCCCTCAGGGACACCCAGGCCCTCCAGGAAAAGAGGGACAGCAAGGAGAAAATGGCCAGAAAGGAAGCTCCGTAAGTCACCCCTCATATGTTCAGTGTACACTAGACCCAATGCCAAATGGCTGTAGCCAGCAGGAAGCTGGACTCTGAATGTTTGGGGGCTTGCAATCTCTTGAAAAGAGGAACACCAAAAGTGCCAACACTGGAGGCGAAGGCTAAAGGTGGCTTTCCTCCAAAATCAGCCAATCTTGTGATTGTCATCACCCAGGTATTTTGGACGCCTGAAACTTGCTCAGAACCACAGCCAGCTGGGGTTCACACAAATCCCAGTCAGCTGCTGTCGGCTTGACTGTGTTCCAGGCAATCCACAGCACCAGCAACGCTCCTGTGGATCAGAATAACCCGCAAATCAGTACTTCTGGGTCACAGCAAAATCGAGATGTGTTTGTCCTTGCTCAGTACATGGCTAATCTGATTATGGCTAATCTATCTAATTTCTCTGTATTGTTCCACAGGGTGAAGTGGGTGCCCCAGGACCTAAGGTATACAAAGCACCTGATGCCCTGATCTGCTGGGGGTAGGGGTAAGGGCACACTGGTGAGCAAGAGTACTAGTTAGACAAACTCAGATTTTTAATAATACTGACATTTCAGTATCATGAGCAACATATAGCATGTTTCAACCAAATTTTATTATGTGCCTGAGGGCCAGCCTGTGGTAGGGCTCAGTAGCTGTGAGCATTGTGGTTATCCTATACTTAACTTGCCCTGCTGTTTCTACTCTGTGCTATTGCTGTTGTTGTTGTTGTTGTTAAGTGCCGTCGAGTTGATTCCAACCCATAGCGACCCTCTATAGGGTTTCCAAGGAGTGGCTAGTGAACTTGAACCACCGACCTTGCAGTTCAAACGACTTTGCAGTCTGACACATTAGCCCACAGCGCTACACCAGAACTCCGTTGTTGTTCTTCGTTTCTGTTAAATCCATTCATGGTGACCTTATGTACAAGATAGCAAAACTACAATGCTGAGGTAGATGGCCTGGTCTCTCTTCTTAGTCTGTCTTAGTCCAGAAACTCTGCTGAAACTTATTCACCATGGCTAACCCTGCTGGTATTTGAAATACTAGTGTCACAGCTTTCAGCATCATAGCAACATGCAATTACCACAGTACGACAAACAGATAAATGGTGGCTCCTCTGAGCTGTTTTGTTGTTGTTAGGTGCTGTCGAGTGTCCAGCCAATCTGTTCTAATTCATAGCGACCGTATGCACAACAGAACTGGGCTAGAGTCTGCTAATCAAATGAGGCCAGAGGAATTCTGGTACAAGAAAACCATTTGTAAACGTGCTTCCAGGGCAGACATGTGAGAGAAGAAGCTGTCAGGAACTGTTGGAAGGGGAGACTGAGCCTGCTTCAAGGTAGATGCTGCCTTGAGGTTCCCAGCAGGGTTCCCTCACTTTTCACAAGTGGGTTTAACCTCAGATTTGCTCCTGAAACTACCAGCCTGACATGCCAGGGTTCCAGTGGAAGCCAGGACCACACTGGAGGTTTTGCAGAGACCAGCTAGCAGCCAGTGCTGACTTAGACCCCTCTAAAGCAGATACTGCCTGCTTTTCTTCCTTTTGGCTCCAGTCTGCTCCTGGGAGCCCTAAACCGAGGCCCCATTCTAAAGGACCTGGCCTTCCCTGGGGACAGCTTGTCCAAGGCTGAGTAAGGGCCCTGTGCCCCCCACCACTGAAGGACCTGGGAGACCTTTCTAGGCTCCAGCCTTTCTCAGGTCAAGACCATGGATTCCACTGGCTCCCAGGGTAGCAGGTGGACATTCACAGGGAACATCAGGTCAAAGGAGCTCTTTGCCAGGGAAGCTGTCTGACAATGACCAGGACTCCAGACTGGGGGATATGACAAACCTCAGCGAGGAGAGGTGTTGGTGAGGGAAGGATAGGGATAGGAATCAAAAAAGGGGCTTAGGTGTTAAAACAAGCTCAAAATGGGTTAAGGCTTAAAGTAAATGCATATGTATATATTGTTAATTGTCCTTGAGGCTATGCCCATTCATGGCGATCCGTGTGTTAGAGACTAGAACTACCCAATAAGGTTTTCTTGGCTGTAATCTAATGCAAGCAAATCACCAGGCCTTTCATCCCCAGAGTCTCTGGGTGAGTTTGAACCATTGTTATTTGGGTTGGCAGTCAAGCACAAACTGTGACACTTAGGAACTTTCATTATACGTACATTTTGTTGTTAGGTGCCATCGAGTCGGTACCAACTCATAGCGTCCCTATGTACAACAGAACAAAACTGCCCGATCCTGGGCCAACCTCACAACTGTTGCCACGCTTGAGCCCATTGATGCTGCCACTTTGCCAATGTACACACACACATATAGAAATACAAGTTTCAGGGAGTAATGAGGGAAAATATTTTGGATGAGAGAAATGGCTAAAACTGGGGAGAAAAAGAACTAAACAATGAGATTAGAAAGATTGCAAAAACAAATTTTTTAATGTGAATCTTAAAAGATAAAAAATTAGATGAGATTTTAAAATATGTTAAGAAGCGCTAAAATGGATTAAAACCGAGAAAGTAAAATCTAAATTCCAAAAAAAAAATCAGGGAACAGGTATACCAGGTAGCAACGTGTTTCAGCTATTAGCAATTTGTTACAAAGCAGACAGTGACCAGCAGGGCTAAGAAGCGATAGAATGGAATCTCCAGCAATGTTTGAGTTTAAAAGATAAGTAGAAACAGGAAGGGCATCTCCAAAGGTGAACAGGTGAGTGTGCACTCAAGGTGAGGGGCCTTTCCCCACTGGGGGCTGGAATAGAATGTGGAACAGACCCCGTGTCCAAGTGGGAGCTGTGGGAAGGTGGTACCTGTGTCCCCATGGAATCATGTGACCTTTCTCCCATGGACCTCATTTGTGACAGGCAGGGACCCCTTTGGGCCCTGGCTATATGCCCCTCACACCATCCCACTTAGGTCTCCTGTGAGACCATGAGAACACTGGAATCATCCCCATTTTACAGATCGGGAGACTGAAGCTTGGTTCAGTTCAATGTCCTCGAAGGGGCAGAGCTGGGCTTCTGTGTGGCTGACCCTGTACTTGAGTCCTTTGCATAAGCCCTCCTTGTGCCGCCGCGCCTCCCCCCCCCCCCCCGCATCATCTGAGCTTCACCCACTTCCTTCACCCTGTTCCTGCTGGACCATCTGTCATTCAAACTCACAGTCAGGCTAGGGCAGTGGGCAGTAATATGCTCTGAGACTTAGCCTGCATCACGTGTGCCTGACACCCCTCCTGGCTCCTCCCCAAGGCCCTCTGGACTGAGGAGATCTGAGGATGCCTTGTGACCACTGGACGATGCCAGTGGCCATGAGATCCTGAGACCCAGCTCACCCCAGTCTCTTCTCTCCTCCTCACTCCTTCCTGCAGTGCACCCCTTCCTTACCTGCTGCAGCTCCTTCTTGCTACTCCCCAATTATCGGGGGCCTGGGCCAGAGGTAATGCAGCACAAACAGCATGTTTTGCTCCATGCATGGATTGCATCTGACTAAGAGCTGAGGTGCATGTCTGTGTTTCTAAGCAAATGCTACTGTCCCATAAACAAGCAGAAAAGGATTTGTTCTGGGTATGCCTTGCTTCATGGAAATGTTAGACATGCATCTCTTTGCATTTTCAGATGTGTTTTAATTGTGATAAGAGATTGTAGGTCATTGGGGTGCTGTGAATGGCATGGGGTTCTGGTAAGACCCTGAGGGCAGTCCCTCTCCCCACTCTGCAGGGAGGCCAGGGAGACCCTGGCCCCGTTGGTGCTCCTGGGAAGAATGGCCTGGTAGGAGCCCCTGGACCAGCTGGACCTCAAGGGCCCCCAGGACCCCCTGGACCTCCTGGGCCACCTGGGCCAGGACTCGCAGCAGGATTTGTGAGTACCAGTCATTCTTGCCTCTAGTCACCTGTCTCTGCTCTTGCCCCCAAGGTCCCCTCCAACCTTGGGGACCTCACAAGCTAAGAACACTTTACGCCTTCCCAGCAGGGCCTCCTACCCTCCCCAGGTTTAGTGTAAGAACAACAGCCTTGCCACATTGGCCATCCTGTGAAAGCTGATCATGTCATGCATGAACAGTAGACAGAGATGGGCAGCGGGGTGGGGGTAGGGGCAGCTCCCACCTTGCCTACTGCTGCAGCAGATGTGGTAGGAGACCCTCAGCTTGTCCCCAGCCCACCCTGCCCATTTGACCATGTCCACATGGTCTCTGGATGCTGAAGGGACCGTTCAAATGAAGAGCAAAAAGCCTTCACCCTGGAGAGGCTGAGGGGGCCCCTGGGCAGGTCCCTCTGGGCAGACATGACTGTAGTAGCACCCCAAGGCACTATCCTTGCCTACCCCAAGGTGGTCTCCCCTCTAGGCTCATCCTTTACGTAGAGCTTCAGGACTGAGTGTCTCTCCAATGTTTCCCTCCAGGATGACATGGAAGGTTCTGGAGGGCCTTTCTGGTCAACAACTGGAAGCTCTGGACCACAGGTACTGATGTGGGCAGGTACATTGACATCTAAAGGGCAGGATCCTGGCAGGAAGTCTCCCCTGATCCAGCAATGTGGGGACAGTGGCAAGTCCACAGAGCCCATGGGTGACTGGTTACAAAGTCGCTATCAGTCCTCGACCCCTGCACCTCCCTGGAATCCTCCAGTGTGGGTCAAAAGTCAGCTGAGAACCTAGACGTGGATGGAGGCTGCAGGTCGTCAGGATAGATTCATACAGGTAGATCAGAACCCAGAGAGAGTTGCTTTAGGAAGAAGTTGAATTGTCAGTTTTCTTGTGTAGCTTGCATTTGTGAAATAGCATTATTTATTTGATGATGAACCAAGATTGGAAGCATGTCTACATGGTCAGGTCTGGGCACAGCAGGGACCCAAAGTATGCTGGGAGCTCCCCTATTCCCACCCCACACCATATTCTGCCAACAAGTGGCACCCCAAGGCTGACACAGAGCAGGGAAGCAGGGGGGTTGCCTCCCTCCCCTCAGGATTCCTGGTTACAGGCTACTACCTGCAGGCACACGATACTCCCGGCAGGGTGTCATGGCAGTCCTGCCTTGGATGCTGGGTCGTCAGACTTCAGAGCCCTGCTCATCCTCCAGGGACTCAGCCTGAGGAGTGTACATGGCTGGGACAGACCCTGTAGTCAGCAAAATGGATGAGAATTCATAAATGAGTAGAAATAGATTCCATAGCATGTTGTTGTTGTTAAGTGCCATCGAGTCAGTTCCGACCCATAGCAACCGTGTATAGGGTTTCTGAGGCTGTAAATCTTTACAGGAGCAGAAAGCTTTATCTTTCTCCCTAGGAACCACTGGCAGTTTTGAACTGCTGACCTTGAGGTTAGCAGCCCGACTCGTAACCACTACGCTACCAGAGCTCCTTAGATGGTTTTATATTAAACTTTTGTATTTTACTTTATATATATATAATCTTCATTTTTGCCAATAGTAGCTAGTTGCTTTCCACATCAGATGAGCTGATGTGAACCAAAGATGAAAGAACAGTTGTTGCTTGAATGTGGGAGTGGGGATGACTCTGTGGTCAGAGGTGGACGGTGGAGGTCGTGGGGTACAGTCCTCTGATTTAGGTTATAGAATCACGGGACTAGCTCCCTGGGCCTTTGGAGGGGACAGTGAGGCTGTCTCATGACCACATGGATGATGTAAAAGTCATTGACACATCATTTCTAGATCAGCTCTGAGAGCCACAGTGAACCTAAACCCAAACTCACCTCACGGCTCTAGGATGGCCACATCTGCTTACTTATTTTTTAGTTAAACAAAATGCACCTACAGAGATTCTCAGGACCACCCATTTGGGTTCGGGGCACACATGCTGCTGCGCCAGTCCCACTGAGGGACTGCTGTACCAACTAGCTGGGTGACATCCACATGCTCTACATGGAACTGAAGATGGCTCTGCTCCGGGGGTTCCATGGGGTGCCTTGGCTCCGTTTAATAAGGCTTGAGTTGTCTCTTTCTCAGTTAGAGCTGTGGTGGGCATTCTAAAAGGCTCTGTTCTGGGGGTTTAAGACCTTCCTTCAGGCTTTTCAGCGAGACTAGCAGCTGCACTAATACCATGCTTCCTTCTCTGTTCACAGGTACCAACCGGTCTGCCAGGATTCAAGGTCAGTGAAGGCTACGTGCCCCACTCAGGGCCTCTAACAGCCCACCATGGTTTCTGAACCTGAAGGTAGAACTTTGCCAAAGACAGAGAAGCCTAAAGGGGAAATAAAATTGTGCAGTCCTTGAACATTGCACAGTTAAAAGCAAGGTGGCCTTCACCACCTGATAACGCACCATGAGTGGGGCTCTTGGTTTCCCACATCTGCAGTGCATTTGCTGACTTGAGCAGATAAACGGAGCTTTGGGAGGAACCTGGAGCGACTGCCTCTCCCCATAGTGAGGTCCTGCTTGTTGGGGCAGTGGGGCTGGTTCACCAGAGGGCCTGAGAGCTTCTCTTTCAGACTGTGCTCCATGCCTCCGTGCCCTGAAGGACAAGACCCCCTACTTGCGTGGCACTGCTGCCCCCACACGCCTCCTTTTGGGTACATGCCCAGAAGGACAGGACCACAGCCATAGTAGATGAGGGCAGGTGGGCCAAAAGTGATATAATCTGGGAATGAGCTTCTAATAGTGGGAATATGGAGCACTGTTTCCAGACCATGTGCTCATGAGCATATGACTTACTGACTTTGGCAAATAGGGGACCTCAGGGCCTTTGCACAACCTGCTCTATGTCCCAGGGACACTTGTTGCCTCAGCTTTGACATTTGGAAGGGGGCCTAGCCTCATGGTTCCTGAAGGGGTAGAAGTGGCGCTGTGTAAGAAGCAATCTGGGTGATTAACCCCTTCCTTTCTCCCTGTGGGAAAGTAGGGTGCAGGGAGGGCATTTTGCCTCACGAGTGGGCCGGTCCGTGCACTGCACTCACAAATCCCCTTCATTCATTTCAGGGTGATCCCGGAATGGCTGGGCCCCCTGGGACCAAGGTGAGGCTCTTTACTTGGGTTCAGGAAATCAACAACCTCCCCCACCCCCGATCCAGGGCCAAGCGAGGGAGTTATGGATCACATCAATCCCATCTCCCAAGCCTCAGTAAATAAAGTAATGTGGGCACATCCCAAGGACCTGGCAAGGCCACAGGAGGGAAGGTGTGCATGGACACAGTCCAATCAGGGACCAGGACCAGCCATTGTTCCCACTCACCTCTCCTGGATCTTCCTGATGTATCTCTTCTAAAGGTGACCTCCTTTCGGGTCCCCACCACTCAGGGCCTCATCTAGGTATCCCTGCTGGTCTGGAGCCTCGCTCCTCCCTTCCTTGCCTCTGCTGCATCATCCTGAGCCCACCAGGCCTTCCTGCCCATCCTTCCTCACTCATCCTACCTTCATGGTGTGAACACATGAACCAAAGACAAGGCCACCTCCCATGGGCACTGTGACTCCTTTTGAAACCCACATGACTGCAACCTAACATGTTCTTCTTCCCACATTGGTTCCAGGGAGAAGTTGGAGAGGATGGTGCTCCCGGCTTCCCTGGCCTTCCTGGCAAAGAGGGTGAACAGGTGAGCAGGACTACTCCTAGCAAATTCCTTGAAGGGGCACATGGACTTCCATCTTCTGGAAGCCCTAGGAGGGTTTAAACACCTGCAGGGCCCTCCCAAGGACTTAGGCATCTGTGTCCTCCCACCTGATTCTGTGAGCGGCTCCACAGAGTGGGAGCCTTGGGTTCACATAGCTTCCCGCAATCACCACCCCACCCATCTTGTCTCTTGTTCCTGCTCATGGTGAATTATCTCCTTCCCATCTCTGTAGGGACCAAAAGGAGATAAAGGGAGCCAAGGAGCAAAGGTAAGTGTCCACAGTGAGGGCAGGGTGGAAGGCCAAGTGTCTTAGATGACAATGCTACTCTCAGCCCCACACAGCCTGCCATGACAGCGGGCTCAGCAACACAGGGACGAGGCCTCCTCCAGTTGGGAGTGGTGGCTGTCAGTGCTGGGGTGAGGGACCGGCTCTCAGGGCTGCTGTCCTCAGTCCTTGGAGGCTTCCTTATATCTTGTGAGCTCTGGGGACTCCCCCCCAAGTATTGGGTGGGCTTCAGGGTCCCAACCTGAACAACTGTGGTAGTTTACTCCACCCAAAAAAAAAACCAAAAAAACACGCAGATCTAAAGATTAGGGTTTCTCTTTCAGGGTGACCCAGGAAAGGACGGTGTCGGGCAGCCCGGGCTTCCAGGGCCCCCTGGACCTCCAGGGCCTGTTGTCTACGTGTCAGAGGATCAGGATGTAAGGACGCTATGTGGATTGTCACCCTTTCAGTCTGGGCCCCCACCCCCACAACTTCAGTCACATCAGGTGCAGGGCAGACCCTCAGACTGTTGTGGGAGGGCTAGAGGACCTCAGGAGAAGGTGGCCCTCAATCAGGGCTACCAGCCTGGGGTGCTGGCCTCACCTCATAGAGTGACCCTAAAGATCACCTTTATTTCCCATCCTATTGGTTCTGCTCAGAACCAACAACTGTGCCTCCTCTGGCAAAACTTTATTTGAAAGAAAAAGGTAAGGTTGGGAGCCCACAAAGAGTAGAAGTTACTCAATCGAAGTAAATTACAAATAGAAAGTTGATGTTAGGAGTCTGATCTCAGTTTCCCAAGTTTCTAAATCAGACATATGAGGGAAAGTGAGCACTCTTAGTCCAGGGCAGCTTACAGACATGCTGGGTCACAACACTAGCCTGGCCAATATGGGCATCACCAGAGATGGCCTGATTCACCAGAAAAGCTCAAGGTGGTAGAGTTCAGGGGAATTGTAAAGGAAATGGACCTTAAAGGTTCAGTCTGTAGCTCTGGAACACTTGAGACACTAAGCTGCCGCATCCCACAATGAGGGTACTGTGATACAACCCCAAGTCCCTGTGCAGAACCACCCAGGAAGTGGCCCCAATTGTAATTGAGGGACCTTAAGACAAAAGCCAGAAAGACTTATGAAAGCAAAGTTTTCTTTGTGAATTTAGTTTTAGGTATGGTTTTGTTGATGCTTGTAAAAGTAACATAATAGCGAGAGTTGAGTTCTACTTTTAAATGCAGGTGTTTTTTTTTTTTTTTTTCTCTCTGCTTTTTAAATTTGTTTCTTTTGCTGATATGCTGACAGAAGGTGATCTCGAGCATGTCGGGAAATGAGGTACAGGACTCGTCTTGAGTCTAAAGAATGTTCCCTTGCCTCGGCGTTGTGGGAAGCTGGTTGGGGTGGTGTTTCTGGGATGCGTGATGCTGGGTTGATGCTGATCCCACAGCTAATGTGTCCCTCTTTCCTTCAGGGCAGGCTGGGACATGCTGGCTTTCCCGTAAGTAGCCTAGAGGCCTCACTGTGGAGATATATCACGTGCTGGCAGGGATGGTGGTGGGAGGAAGGTGGTCCTCCTGGGAATGGTAGGGCATGCCAAGTCCCTTGGCTCCTCCACTGCTGCTTGACTTCCTTTTCAGGGACCAGCTGGTCCAAAAGGCGACCTGGGCTCCAGAGGTGAGCCTGGCTACCCAGGACAGAAGGTGAGGGTACAGGGTCCCCCCACAGGGCTCCTCTCCGTGGGGTCTACCCTCCAGGGATGCCATGCTAGCAGGGACCACTGATGCTGCTGCTTCAGTGTGGTCAAAGCCTTTGGCAGAGCTGAGATGTGCTTTGGTGGACATTCCCCTTGGGGGCTTGTGGGAGCTTCCACAGTCTCCACAGGTATAACATCTGCCAGGCTGTATGGCTGGACACAGGGCAACAATACAGCCCTAGGTTCTCTGCAAAGGCCCTTGCTGGGTCTCTCTTTGGAGATCTTCCCAGTGGGACCCCAATTTGAACCTTTATCTAGGTGGGAATGTGGACCACTTGGAAACAGTGGTTGACCTTGATAGGGACTGTTATTCCAGGGTGAAAAGGGCGAGCCTGGCACCATCTTCGGTCACGACGGCACCATCCTGACCTCTTCCCAGAAAGGAGCCAAGGTGAGGGCAGATGGCACAGGGGCTGGGACCATGGAGACAGCTCAGAGGGGTATCCTGCTCAGAGAGGGTGGTTAGTGCTGACTTTCCTCCCAATCAAGGGTGAACCTTCCATAATGTGAATGTACGGGAACAGAGGACACTCCTCACAGCCCTCCCTGGTGTCTACTCACCTTTCACAACGTGGGGGCCACATCAAGTCAGCCTCTGCAAACCTGCAGGAAATGAGTGGAGTGGACATGGCCCGCGGCCAGCCTGACAGCAGGCCCCTCCTTTTCTATTAGTCAAGCCCACTCGGTAAAGATTAGGAGTAGGGTGCTCGGACTCTAGGGTAGACCTCACCTGCTGGAGATGAAGGAGCCTGGCAACACTCAGCTTCATGTCTGGACCCTCCAGGACTGCCCCCACCCTGAAGATTTGTGGCTGCCTGTCTGGCCTGTGGGGCTTATGCTAATAGGGAATCAGATGCACCCCTTCCTTTGTATGGTCCCAGAGAGCACCTTCAGGAACCCCTAGCATAGCTGGGGTCTGTGTCCTGGGTCCAGTCCCTCCCAGTAGACCACCACATGGCCCAGATCCTGGAGGAGTACTGGGAAGAGCTGGAGCACAAGCTCATGGCTATGGGGGCAGACTAGCAGGCTTGTGTGGAAGGTAGAGTCTTGAACTGTCTGAAAGTGGCCGTGGGACCCTGCCCCCACCCCTTCCAGGAGAAAACCCTACTGCTACCCTGCTTATATCTGCGATCTGGGCCCACTTGAACCAAGGAGGGCCCTGCTTGACCATGCAGCCAGGTCACCCCTCATGCTTGGCAGGGTTCTGAGCTGCAGGACTCTGAGCCGTGCCCTATCTGTGCACCAACTGACCATAAACCCCAGCTCATAACCTGCTTCCTGCTGGACTGTCCTCCCTTCCCAGCGGGCAGATGATGCATCCCATAGCTACAATGACAAACCCTCTTGTTTTTGTTCAGGGTGAGCCGGGCTTCCGAGGACCCCCGGTGAGTGAGCGTGGTATGCCTTGGGTGTCTTAGGGGCACTGGTCATCCGTGTGGCTTGTGGCATCATGGTGTGGATGGGCCACGGAGCAGCATGAAAAGACACAGACTCCTCCAGTCAAGACCTATGCAGGCTTTAGGGTGTCAGCCATGCAGAGAAGTGAGGGATAAGGGCACGGGGTCCACCACACTCTGGCACCTTCTCTGAGTCCAGGTGTTTTGGCTGATCCCCTCTGAGCTTGGGACTGCAGCAAGGACCCTACCTTCTTGGGACTGAGCTATTTTGAGTGCACAGATGTGTACACACACACACAGTGCTCTGCTCTGTACATGCTGACCCACACTTGTATACAGGCAGCACCTTGTAAATTTAAAGCAACAGATGCTGGGAGGGGTACAGCTGGGCAGGCCCTGGGGCAATGTGGGGGTGAAAGAGGGGTTCTGGGACACACACCCTCCTATGTCCCCTACTCCCTTCAGTGTGGCTCCTCTGCTGACCCCAAATTTACTTTACTCTGTAGGGCCCTTACGGACGGCCCGGGTACAAGGGCGAAATCGGCTTTCCTGGACGACCGGTGAGAATCCCAAGGGCCAGGGCAGAGTCGGTGGAGTAGGGATGGATGGGAGGCTGCACGGACATGCTGAAGCCAGAGCTGGTCAGCCAGGGATCATGGGCCACCACTCACTGTGCTCTCTGCCTCAGGGTCGTCCAGGGATGAATGGACTGAAGGGGGAGAAAGGGGAGCCAGGGAATGACGGTGCTGCGTTCAACATGAGGGTGAGTGTCCTACAGCACAGTGAGCAGGGGCTCGGGACACCTGGGGACTCCAGTGGAGACAAATCAGAGTGTCCCTGTGAATGCATCTATGACAAACAGTTCCTCTGACATATACACAACATTCACCAACATGCTCACAAAGAAAAGCATCACACATTGAAACTTTGAGCACGCCCTGAGGTCTCCTGCGACCAGCCTTGTGCCAAGTCAGCCAGGTTCCTTACAATCCAGATAGAGGGGACATTAGGTGCATGACTCTCTGGAAATGTGAGGGGACAGTGCCTGTCCTTGGTGGGTTCCAGATCAGGAAGTAACCCAGGTTGTTTGTGTTACTGCCTCTTTCCGTTCTCTGACTTCACTGTGATGTACAGAGATGCTCCTGCTACCCATGGCGCCCTCATCACTGCTGTGGCCAGGGCTAAGCATGCTGACTAGTCTTTTATCTTCCCCCACAGTGTCCTCCCGGCCCCCCAGGGCCTCCGGGGCTCCCAGGCCCTCCTGGGATGCCTGTCTACGACAACAATGTAAGTCTCCAGACGACTCCAAATGTACGGCCAGCCACTCCTTACAAAGAAACTTAGATGAACCTTCTGACTTCCTTTCCTCCCAAATTGGCCTCTGACATGTGGCGGGGTCGGGGAGTAGGACAGGACCCACAATGAAAGAGTAGGCTGGGGAAAGAGTGAAGGGTTCCTAGGTTTGGGAACCCTGTAGTGCTAGGAAGTGGGCAGGGCCCCATTTCATAGATGTAAAAGCTGAGGGTTGGAAAGGTGAAGCAACTAAGACCCCTGTGACTTTTCCCCTTTTATACCCCCCATAGCCCTGTATGTACAAAGGGGAGAGGTACTGTTGTGGCCTTGCAGAGGGGCCTGGGGGGGCTCTTCTGAGCTCACTAAGCCCCTGGTGGGGAGTGAGCTCAGTTTCTAGAGTAATGCACTCTCAGTGGTTGGCACTGTCCCTTTCTTTGCAGGCATTTGCAAACTCTGGCCGTCCTGGGCCTCCAGGATTGCCAGGTAGGGATGCCCTGGGGGCAGCAAGCTCTGGCAGGTCTCTGAGCCACAGGCCATGGGACTCTGAGAGGCTGTGGGGGGGTGGGGGGTGTGGTTGGATACTTCCACCCTGCACCAAGCTAAGCTGACAGCTGGTGGCAGTAGGGTGCAACCTTTTTCAGAAATGTGGTGAAACCAGAGCCAAGCACAAGGTTATTTCTGAGTCCCTCTCTAGCCCTGGGCATCCCTATCCAAAGTGTCTGAGAATTCCCCAGCACCCCTGGGGCCAGGACACTCCAATCTTCACTGTCCCCAGTCCCTCTTCCTGCCAGGTTCTGCTTCTTCAGCACAGCCTCTCAGGCAGCCCGGTATTTGGGCAGAGTGGATACTATCATGAGTACTCACCTGTTGCTCTGAATTCAAACTCTGCTTCCTGTCCAAGCAGGGGCACAAGGGCCCTAACCCTTTCTCTTCTCATCACAGACCCCCTGTTTACTGTCCCTGAGCAAACTTCGGGGGTGGGGTGCCAGGGGCTCCCTGTGTGGCCAGCACACCTCTACCTTTCTCAAGGTCTGCTCTGACTGTCCCCAATGCACCTAACATCCCCTTCCCAGTCCATGCCCACCAGAGTCCTAGAGGGGGCTCTGTCCCACAGTTTTAAGGCAAACTGAAAACTCTTACCAGCAGTTTTCAGGTAAAGTGCTATTATGTCGGTCTCCCCAGGGTACCAGGGACCTTCTGGACCAAAGGGCGACAAAGGAGAAGTGGGCCCACCTGGTGCCCCAGGTAAGCAAACTCCAGGCACCCCAATTGAAGAAACAGTGTCACCAACATTCACTATCCCACTCTAGTGGGAAAGAGCCCTTCCTGGCTCACAGAACCCCGTCATGGTGGCCAGGGCTGTGGATGGCTGGTCAGCTTCACAGCTGGGGTTGGGGTCAGGGCTGCTAGAAAAGCCTGTATCCTGAGTCCAGGACATTGGGGGCTCCTCTTCTGATGGGACAGCCTCAAACCCCACCTGCTAAGGAGCAGGGCAGCATCCTTCCGCTACACAACCCCCTGGAGGAGGACAGAAGTGGCCAGTGTATTGAGGGGTTCTGAGTTGCACCTCCCCTCCCACTGACTGGTCAGCAAGCGGCGTTGATCTCACATCTAGAACTTTGTGGATGTGTCTCATGGCAGATGAGATGCACCCAGAGAGGGAATAAGTGAGCTGGAGGGTGTCAGGGACAGAATACTCAATGGGCAAAGGAGAGTGTAGGAGAAACACAGAACACGGTGGCACTTCATGTGTGTGACTGACTACAGTGCCAGAGATGGGGCACTGGGCAGAGGTAACACTCAAAGACTCACATAAAGAATTTCCAAACTGACAACAGATTCAAAAAGCACTCCACACACACAAAGTTCCACAATAAAATGGATAGATAGTTTTTCAACAAAAGTGAGAGCAGATAGAAGACTATAAGGTGAATTTACAATGTTGAAAGAAACAGCCAGTGAGTACATCCTGGGGAACAACAGTGTAGCCACCCCAGTGCTCCTGCCCTCCGGACTGCGAGGGCTCTAGGTGCAGGGAAGGACACTGATGGGATTGCAGGGATGCAGGAAAGAAGGGGCAATGCAAATCAGCATAGACCACATTACACCACCTGCACTCTCCTATGGTTGTGAGGTTGCAGACCCCCAAGACCCTCACACTGGCCAGGAGATGGTGACAGTCCTGACTTAAATAAAACTTGATTTAGAGTCAAGTATGCTGCAAAGCCGGTGGTTCAAACACACCAGCCGCTCCTCAGAAACCGTATACAGGGTCACTCTGAGTCAGAACCCACTCAATGGCACTTAACAACAACATACACATGCACATTGTGGAGTCCTGGTGTGACACTGTAGGGCAATGCACTGGACCTCAAGGTCAGTTTGAACCTAAAGGTTGGCGGTTCAAATTCACCAGTGGCTCCTCGGAAATCCTATACAGGGTTGCTATGAGTCAGAATTGATTTGATGGCACTTAACAACAAGAACAAACAACATGCAAATTGTAATTCCCAGAGTAAGTCAACAACAGAAGAATGCCAACTCATAGAGAGAACAAGGGTATAATAATAAAATCATTTGATATTAAAGAAGGCAAGGAAGGAGAGAAATACACAAATAAATGGTGGACCAAATTTTAAAAACAGGGAGTAAAGTAGTAAATTAAAGTCAAATGTAAGTAAGTAAGTACATTAAATAGAGAAACTGCTCCTATTAAACGACAAACTGTCCAATGGAATGAAAACAAAACTATATGATGCTCACAAAAGGCACTTTAAATGTAAGGATACAAAAGCTGAAGGTGGCAGGAAGGAGAAAACGTGCTAATCAGAAGGGAGTTGGCAAACTGTGAGTATGAGAATGGGGTGATGTGAATGTGTGAGAATATGTGGCATGTCTCTCTCTCTCTCCGTGTGTGTGTGTGTGTGTGTGTGTGTGTGTAAAACCAGACAAAGTATGCTGAGAGGCAAGAAATATTGCCATAAATAAAAAGAGACTTTCATACTGATAAAAGAGTAAATGTAATGGGAAAACAGCAACTCTAAATTTCTATGCACCTAATAACATGGAGTTCCAGGCGACACTAACAGAGGTTCAATTTCACCCAGAGACACCTCAGAAGAAAGTTCTGGCAATATACTTCTAAAAAACCATCCATGAAAGCCCGATAGAGCACAGTTCTTCTCGGACACACATGGGGGCACCATGAGTAGGGATTGACTCCACGCAACTTAAAAAAAAAAAAAATTTTAACAATATAACCTCAAGATAAAAGAAGTAAAACCGAAAAAGTGAAAAGGAAGAAGTACCGGAATGCTCCTTAGAAGCAAAGATGGCAAGACTTTATCTCCATACTTTGGACATGTTACCAGTCCAAAAGCACATCAGACCTGGTAAAGAGAGAGTCAGTGAAATAAAGGAAGATGCTCAAAGAGATGGACTGACAGCAGTGGCAACAATGAGCCCAAACCTATTATTATGGTTGTGAGGATGTCTTAGGACTAGGGAGTCAGAACTAACTGGACAGCACCTAAGAGCAACAACAAAGGGGAAAAGACAGTAAGTTAGAAATAACTGGAACTGAATGATGATGAATGAGACAGCAGACCATGCTCTACAGAAAGACTCAGGACAAAACACAAGGTGCATGGCTGCCCAGACTGGCTTGCCCATCAGGCCTCTCTTTTTAACTATAAGCCATGTTCCCGGTAACTGCAGTGCTGCTGGGGTTGGAGCAGGGAGGGTCTCACAATCCCTTTCCCTCTCTCTCTCTTCCCCTCCCTCCTGATCTGCAGGGCAGTTCCCATTGGACATCCTGCAGTTGGAGGCTGACATGAAGGTAGGTGTCAGCTCTGGACCATCAGAACCAGACTGGGGGCCCAGTGTCCTCAAGGAGCCCCCATTCATGGCATGAAGGTCTGTTCTGGATGTATCTGGTCATGAATTTCCCCTTCACGACAACACGCCTTGGGCTACCCTGGGTCTATGGCTCCTCTGTCTGACCCTTGGGGTTGGCCCAGTGGGCAGGACCCGAAAGGCCTTCATTTTGGTTTTGTGGGGGACGTGGAGGAACAACAAATTGGGAAGTGGAGCTCTTTCACCACAGTGAGCTGTCTGGACTTTATCAGACTGGGCTCTGGGAGCTTCCAAGGGCCTTACACTGGGGGTTGACTAGGGGAGGCCTCACCTTGTAGGAATCAGGCTTCCTACAATATATTGCACACAGCTGCCTACTTCAGACAAGTATTTCTACCTATAGGGCGAGAAGGGAGACCGAGGACACACCGGGCAGAAAGGAGAGAGGGGAGAGCCAGGGGGTGGTGGATTCTTCGGCTCCAGTGTGCCAGGCCCCCCTGGTCCCCCTGGCCCACCAGGCTACCCTGGGATTCCGGTAAGCTGGGTCTTGGTGCCATTCTGGCTTGGGCAGGCACAGAGGTCACCTTCAGGATCTGACTGGGCCCCGGGACTATGGCAAGTGGTGTCCACCATAGGTACCCTACCCGGACCTATGAGGCACCATACCCAGACCTATGAGGCTACCTTCCGAAGTGGCCATCCCTCTTAGTCTCACCCTCCACTCCCGTGTCTTTGCACCTTGGGGGCTGAGGTGAAGGGGGGTGCACACTCATAGCCTTGGCCCTCTCAGGTGTGGCACCTACAGTGGCTCACGCAGGCCAAAAACGACACCCCAGCCTTTCACTAATTCTCTGGCCATCCCTCCCTTCCTCCCTTTGGGTAAAAGACAGCTGGTCCTAAAAGAACATAGAGAGAGTCCCAGCTTTTTCTGGGACCTTAGGGGCTTCTCCTCTCAGTGGGGTGCCCCAATCTACAGCCTGGGATGGTATCCCCAGAAGGGTAGATGGCGGGGTGAGGAGGCAGGCTCTACAGCCTCAGTGCTCCCTGTCCTCAGTGTTCACTGGCTCTGAGGTGGTAGGAGGTATTCTCACTCTTGCTGGTCTAGCCCTAGGCACTGCAGGTAACATGTTCCTGTGTTCTGTCATCTGTTCCTAGGGTCCAAAGGGAGAGAGTGTCCAGGGCCAGCCTGGCCCCCCAGGCCCTCAGGGACCCCCTGGCATTGGCTATGAAGGGCGCCAGGGGCCTGCTGGGCCTCCTGGGCCCCCAGGTCCCCCAGGACTCCCCTCATTTCCTGGCCCTCACAGACAGAGTAAGTCTGATGGGGAGTGGGCCCTGGTCAGCCTTGGGACTCAAAGCAGTCTGGTGCAGTTGGGTGTGACCAAGAAATCCACTTCTGTTCTCTTTCATAGCTATCAGTGTTCCTGGCCCTCCTGGCCCACCTGGCCCCCCAGGGCCCCCTGGAACCACAGGTGCATCCTTGGGTGTAAGTATCCACATGGTGGTTAGGCACCACCTACCTAGTCCAGCCAACCCTCACTGCCCACTCCCAGCCACTGCCAGCTGCTCCTGTTCCTCAATGGCTCTGGGTAGGCTGCCTTGGGGGTTCTTTCAGTGGGCCCCATGGGGCCCCAGCTCTGAGCCAGCTTTACCTGTGAGTCACATGAATGGAAGTCACGGGATGGGAAAGAAGCTGGGTTTGTGAGGGCACCGGGCAGGGTGAGGTAGATCAAGAACTGAGGTTCCTTCCTATGCCAGTTCACTGTGCAGGGGCTGGGAGACTCAAGACAGGCTTGGGTCTCACTAACATTCAATGCAGTGCATCCTGCCATGAACGTGAGCACTTGACTTCCTGCTCCCCTCCCTCCTATGGGTGACCAGTTAGCCCTGTGATCACAGGACAGTTTGGGGAAACAGGCTAATGAGAAACATGCCTGTCAAAATCCCATAGTGACACATGATAACTGACAAAGAGAGTGACCTGCAGCAGGAAGCATCTCTGCAATCTCACTGTGCCCCCCACCCCCCGACACGGCATGCCCCATTCCACACCCTGAACCATCCAAGTTTAGCTCCTTGGATACTAGACCCTTAGCCAAGATGTGGCTGGCCCCACCTGTAATCCTGGGGACTTATGTTGGGTTTGGGGTTCCAGCAGGTGAGGATTTGGGCAACATACCAGACCATGCTGAACAAGGTGCACGAGGTCCCTGAAGGTTGGCTTATCTTTGTGGCTGAGAGGGAGGAGCTGTACGTCCGGGTCCGGAACGGGTTCAGGAAAGTTCTGGTGAGTGTCCCTGCACATAATAGGGATTCACAGTGCCATACCTTCTTCACTCATGGGGTGAAGCAGAAGAGGACACAAGGCAGAGGGCTTGAAGAACAGTGAGAAGCCCCACACCCAGGGAGTGCTGCCACTGCAGGAACCTCCCCTGCTGGGTGGGCATCACCAGGACAGCATCAACCAGCACATCTCTCCACAAATTGACAGTAACACACACACTAAATGTGCTATGTGTATCAGACTAGGACTGCAGGTACCATGTACCTGTTCACATCTTAGTGTGTGTCTTTAAAGGTAAAGACAGATATATGTATATGCACACTCACACATACACATAATGGCAAGGTGAGTGGTTCGAATCCACCAGCTGCTCCACAGAAGTTTTTCCGCAAACAACCTTGGAAACCCTATAGGCCGGTTCTACTCTGTCCTCTAGGGTCACTCTCAGTCAGAAGTGACTCTGGGCCAGTCAGGCCTCATTATTTGCAGATTCTGTATTTGTGAATTTGCAAAAAATGATTTGTAACCCTAAAGTAAACACTTACTTGCAATTTTATTCTCACTAACAAACATGCATAGAACTGAAAAAACATTAAGTCACCCAATGTGCACGTTCCCAGCTGGGGTTGAACAAGGCTGGTTTGGTATTTGCTATTTCAGTGTTGTTGTTACGTGCCGTTGACTCTGTTCTGACCCATAGCAACCCTGTATAGGGTTTCCATGGAGCAGCTGGTGAGCTTGAACTGCCAACCTTGCAGTTCAAAATGACTTTGCAGTCTAGTGCATTAACCCACACCAGAAGTCAGTGTTAGTGGGAACTTTATAGGATACGGCTGTTGCAAATGGAGAGAACTGACTGTAAATCTGTGCCTCTCTGTATGCACACAAGCAAAACAAGAGGAGGCCCTCTAATTAGGCCTTCTCATCTCCCAACACGTGACTTGGTATCGACATTCACCTCATAGTCATTTCAGGAACATTCTACAGCATGGCCACCCGGGGCTGGGAATGAAGGACATGCCAATCTTCCTGCACTGATAGGACATCCTCAGCACTCTTCAGATGGTCTGTGCCTTGCCCATGGCTGGCTGGCACTGGGCCTCTGGTCCTTCACACTCGGGCTCCTCCAACACACCTGGGGCATCCCTGGCCAGCATCTAGTTAGTCTAGAGGTCGTCCTTTAAGAGAACAAGGCCAACGCTCTCTTCTGGTCCAAGCAGGACAGCAGGTTAGAAGCCCCTTGGGGAAAGGTTTCTCTTACATGTTAAATGTGAGATTGGACAGCCCAATGTTCTAAAATCAACCTGCCATGTCCCTGGAGTTCCTTTATCTAAGGCCTGAAAGTTTGTGTTGATGTCTTGCATTGATGCGGTCCCTGAACTGCTAGAGGCTCCCTCTGTCCTTGACCCCACAGTCCCCATTGCCCTACCAGGCCCTCCCATGTCCCTTTGGATCCTTTCATGTCTTGTTCCAGTATTTTCAGCTGGCCGTGGAATCTACAGCTTCTTCCACATATTTTTACCAGCAGACACTGACCAGGCACCCACTATGTACTGGGGAGGCCACTGGGAATGTTGGAATGTTGCCCTGGTCCTGATGAGGCAGGTGGTAAACAATGCCTGTAATAAATGAGTAGCTGGAAGGGAATATGCTGTGGGAAAGGCAGGCAGGGATCACAGAAGGGGCAAGCCCTTGACTGTCTGGGGCTGGTGCTGGTTAGGTGGTAGAGTAATCCCCATGTTCTCTTCTAGCTGGAGGCCCGGACGCCGCTGCCTCGGGGGACGGTAAGGAGCGTTTCTTCTTTCCCACTACTGTTAGTCTAGAAGTGCCTCTGTGAGCTGGTACAGAGACAGGACGGGTGTGCCATCATGGCCCTGGTGTGGTCCCATGTTACTGGAACCACAGGTAGTGCTGTAGAGTCATGGAAGTATGTGCAGCTAATGGTCAGCCTCTGTGTCAGGCTGGATGTCTCCATGAGGGCAACATGTGAACGACATAACAATTTGTGACTCATCACTCCTCCCAGACTAAAAGCTCTTGAGAGCTAAAACCCATGTTTCATTGTCTTTGCTTATATTCTCTCACCCAGAATACCAGGCATGGAGCTAGATGGATGGATGGATAAATGAATGGATGGCTGGGTAGGTGGGTGAATGGATGGAAAAGCAATGGTCAATCAGTGTGTCCTTGAAAGGGCTGGCACTAGGGTGGGCAAAGGTCATGCCTGAGGAAGACAGGGTTCTCCACCTTTGCCTCCCAGCATACACTATCAGGCACCTGTCCAAGGCCTAGGGGCAGCTACACTCATGTAGAAGGTTGACCCTCCAAATCCATAAGAATGCAAACCTGAGTTGGATAGGGTAGGGTCTCTGAAGAGGCAGCAGGGTGTGGGTGAGGCCTCAGGAGGGACATCAGTGATGATGTGGGGCCTGATGACACCACAGCCCTGGCCCCAGCCCCACTGCCCTCTCATCTTGCAGGACAATGAAGTGGCTGCCCTGAAGCCCCCTGTGGTGCACGAGGACCGCCCTTACTCCTCCTGGCAGGATCACCCACAGACTACCACACGGCCCTGGCGGTCACACAGCGTCCTGGCCAATCCTCCGCGCCTACCAGATCCCCAACCCTACCCAGGTGTTCCACACCACAGCTCCTATATGCAACTCCAGCCAGCTCGCCCTACCTTCACACCTGCCCATGGCCACGCCCACCAGGACTTTCAGCCAGTGGTGAGTACACAGGACTGACGTCAGTGTACTGGGTCTGATGGGGAGGAACTCAGGCCCCAGTTGATTCTGGCATGGGGACAAGTATGCAGCTTCTTCAAAGTGCCCACTCTGACCTGTTAGGGCCACCAGGATCCATATTCTGGTTGAGTTAAAATGCCTCCAAGGTCAGTCCCACCTAGAGACATGGAGCAGTGGCAGGTGTCAGTGGGGACAAGGAGTCTCTGCTTTAGGAGGAGGTGGGTGGGGTGGGAAACTGACACTTGGGGCTGCTCTGGATCCCAGAGGCAGAGTGGACCCCTGGGGAAACAGGGCATGTGGAGGGATTTAGTAAAGTGAAGATAGAGGTGGGGTGCCTTGGCCTAGATGGGAAGGCTGCTTCCCCAGTCCAGACCACCCAAAATTGCTCATTTCCCTGAGCTCATCTCCCGTAGACTCAGCTTCAGAGGCCTTTGACCTCTTGGCGCTGCTTGTTGGCTTCTAGCCTTCCTTACTCCCTCAGCGATGTGGAGGGAATGGGAGACACGGGCCCGGACTGGGATACAGCTCCCTGCCTCTGACCTGTGACTCCCTGTATTTTTTCCAGCTCCACCTGGTCGCCCTCAACGGCCCGCTCACAGGTGGCCTACGTGGCATCCGCGGTGCCGACTTCCAGTGCTTCCAGCAGGCGCGGGCCGTGGGGCTCAGCGGCACGTACCGAGCCTTCCTGTCCTCGCGGCTGCAGGACCTGCATAGCATCGTGCGCCGAGCCGACCGCGGAAGTGTGCCCATCGTTAACCTCAAGGTGGACCCCCGCTACCCTGTGGGGCATGGCTGAGAGGAGGGTTCAGATTGGAGGTGGAGCCATAGGGGTGGGAATACACGCAGGACCTCCCCTGAAAAGGCGGGGATGCGAGTGCAAGCCCACCCACCATTGGCGGCTTCCGGGTGGGCACACTGTGGCCTAGTGGGTAGGTCTGGTTAGGCTTTGCAAGTACTCACTGGGGCCTCTCTACCCTCAGAGAATTCCAGAACGTCCCCCATGTGGTCAGTAGTCCTGCATCCAGGACAGTGCCTATCACCCATGGTGTTTCATGGCGGTGTTTCCAGGGCCCTGCTCCCAAACACCAGTGAGGTCCAGGATGTGTCTACTCACCAGTCATCCCTGAGGACGACCTGGGGAATAGATACATTCATGGGTGTTTCTTAAGCACCAGCCCCTATCCCCCGAAGCCCAGCTCCCCACCCTCAGCACTCCCCTGTTGGCCTGGGGGGTGGATTCAGAGTTAAATCTGCAAGGACCGTTCATGTGGCTTTATTCCGCGGTTTACTCGTAATTCTGGGCGCTTGGGTTCCTTAGAAACCTGCTTCAAGATAGGAATTGGGGTCAGTGTCCTGCCCCCCATGTGGCCCCGTGCCTGGGGAGCAAAAGCCCAAAGACCCCACCCAGCACCCTGCATTCAGGGTCCCTCTTCCATGACCAATACCAAAATGTCCTCCAAATGGCCTGCAGCTGCCCCTACCCATGAAGCCTAATCCAGCATCTCTTTCCCTCAGGCAGATGTGACCAGAGACTAGTAAACTCCCCTATTTTCCTTCACAGGATGAAGTGTTGTTCCCCAACTGGGAGGCCTTGTTCTCAGGCTCCGAGGGCCAGCTGAGGCCAGGGGCCCACATCTTTTCCTTTGATGGCAGGGACGTCCTGAGGCACCCTGCTTGGTAGGTCCCCCAGCTATGATATGGCTGGACAGTGTGACTGTAGGGCAGCTTGAAGAGGGGCTTCCACTTCCTTGTTTTCTTTAGAAAACCCTAAGGCAAGGAACCTGAAGAGACATACCCAGATGTGCCAACTTGGCTGATCCAGGAGAGCATAAGAACTAATCATTAGTGATGCATTTAAGAAAACAATGAGACAGCCCTGTCTGCTTTTCTTGCTGGCACTAGGGAAGCTTTTCTCCCATTCTGGTTCTATTGTGAATCTATCCGACCCCACTGTCACACTGTCAAACTAACAATGTGGTATACACATCCTCAGGTGCATCTGTGCACACACACCAATAATTTATGGAGAATGAGCCTAGAAGTGGGATTCCCAGTTCCAAGCCTGTGTGCATAGAGAATGCTAGCAAGTGACCAGCTTGCCATCAAGTCTTCCGGCTGACAAGGCACGAGGAAACCTGTTCCAACACCCATGCTCTATAAAGGACAGCCCTTAGAGTACCTGGGTCTGCACTTGTCTGTCCCCCTGAATAGCACTTTCGGAGGGTCATCCTCTGGGTCCTGATACGGGAGCTGCAGACAGGGCTGTGGGCCAGTCTCCAGGATAGGCCAACAACCGATCACACAGTGAGGTCTGTCTGGACCAAAGAGGTGGCAAGCCAGTATGCTGAGAGCAGCTTCACCCTTGCCCTGGGAGGGCCCCAATGCCTGGTGTCACTTGGCCTGGTCCAGGCTGACCCTCTACACCATGGAGAGCAGTCAGAGGTGGATGCTCTTCTAAAAGAACATCGCAAGCTCCTGGCTCCCCAACTCCCCATTCCAACACTGGCCTCTGTCTGGAGTGACCAGTCCTGCCTGGTCCTTGCCCTGGGCATGAGCTGGGCTGACAGCAGTTATCTTGCAGGCCCCAGAAGAGCGTGTGGCATGGTTCAGACCCCAGCGGGCGCCGGCTGACTGAGAGCTACTGTGAGACGTGGCGGACAGAGGGCACATCCGTCACAGGCCAGGCGTCCTCGCTGCTGGCGGGCAGGCTACTGGGGCAGAAGGCTGAGAGCTGCCACAATACCTTCATCGTCCTCTGCATTGAGAATAGCTTCATGACCTCCTCCTAGCGGGGCCTGTTGCACAGATGGAAGGATTGGACAGGTGGCTGGAGAGAAGGCTGGAGAGAGCCTTCATTGTAGGCAGGGTGTTTGGTGCGAGACCGGCTGGCACCCATGCGGGACCAGGCAGGTCCACTTTTCTGTATAGTTCACATCTTCATGTAACCCCTCAAGAAATAAAAGGAACCAAAGAGTGTATTTTTTAAAAAGTTTAAATCAAAGCCTCATGCCAACTTTCTCGTTTCCAGCAGGCAGCTTGCAGGGGGCATTATGGTGTCGTCCTGGGTCCTGTAGACCCAGGGATGGCACACAGCCTGATGTGGACAAGGAGCTGGCTCTGGGATTCACTTCTCGGTGCAGATTGTGGAAACCTTTGGCTCAAGGGGCCCAGAGGGGCCCTCAGTTGTCCACTGTCCAGCTCGCACCCCACTGGATCACAAAGCCCCATCCTTTTTGCAGTTTCCAGAAAGGCCCTGCTCCACCCCTGCCCTAGGGCTCTTCCGACAGTGGAGAAAGGGTCTTCCTCTCCTAGTTGCTGAGGGCATCCCAGGTGCCAAGAAAACTATCTTCTCAGCCTTTCTCACTTTCTACAGCAAACCGTGTGGCCAGAACAGTTCCTGAGCTCTGTCTACTGCCCACCCAGGACTCTGAGGCCTGCCTCCCTCCAGCCACCCTCAGCCTGAGGTGTTCCTGGATCCAGCCCTGCCTCAGGGCCTTTTTCTTGGCTGATAGGGCCACACCCAGAAAGCTTCGAGAATCTGAGAATCAGCATGGCAGCATCTCCCAGGCCCAACCTCACACCCAAAGTTCTCTTCCCCATCACTGGTTCCTAACAGAGACTCCTGGGTCCTAGGACCCAGCCTTGGCCCCAGACCAGGAACATCTCATGCTGAGTCAGAGTACCAGGGATCTTGGGTTTACCTTCCCTGGGTTGAGGACCCCCACAAATCCCAGCAGACAGAGGGTTAGGGATGCTTCTGGTCAGGATGCCGCTGTGGCCTGCCCTGCTGAGTCTTGGGGCAGGAATAGTCAGGTCCAGAGAAGAGGGAACTAGTGCACCCCACTCTGTTCCACTGCCTGCCTGTATCCAAGCATGCCCTCTGTTGCGCATCCTGTGATACACATAGGTGGCAATAGGGTAATAGGGTGGGGGGAGCCTGCAGGGGTGGGGCTGTGCAGAGGATTATCTAGAGAGGGGCAGTAGGAATCCATCACGGAGGGTGGACCCAAGCTTGGCTCCTCATGCTTGTGGGCAGAAATGCTATCTGCTGTTCTATATGCGTGCCCTTGGGCTCCAGGGCTCAGACAGTGGTTATAGGCTATGTGTGCTGTGGGGGCCATTTGAAACCACGTACTGAATAAAAGGAATCAGTCCCTCACAGCCACATTGGTCTATACCACACGCTGTCACAGGAGTGGTCATGTGAATGAGTCCTGGCACAAGAGGGCAATGTCCATACACGTGAGTACCTGAGACCCTCCTTTCTCCCAGAGGTTACAGGCCAACCCAGCAGTGTGGCTGCTTCTCCAACAACTATGCAGGTTACACACTCAGGGCCACCAGATCCAGAATTCCATGTCTGTGTACAGCGGTAAGCACTCAGCTGGGCTCTGGGTGGTGTCTGACCCCCCAACCTGTGCACAGGGATGTGCCTGCTCCCCTGGGATTGCTACACTGCAGCGCCAGCCAGGCCCACATTAGTCACTGTCGCAGGATTGGCTGGGGAGTTCAGACCACAGAGAAGAGCAGTTTTTCCAAGTCTGGGGGTCATACTGAACCACATGGCCAGTATGTATGGGAGCTGCAGGGTGGGCACTGAGGTGAGTGGCAGGTCCTGGCTTTCCTGGCAGGGGGCCGGGGGGTATCTACGTGTACAATGTCAGGCAGAGCAATGCAGCCTGAGGTAGGGGCAGGATGAAGACCTTGGGCAAGCCCCGCATCCACACACCATCCTGCTCTAGTCCCGGGTCCAAAATGAGATAGGAGGTGGAAGGGCTATGGCACAGAGGGCTCATCCATGTGAGGCTGGCCTGAGTCCTCAGATGCCCACTCACCACAGCACACCCGGGAGCTGCTGGGGACAGACCCAGGTTCCTTTTCAGGCCAGGGAGTCCTTGATCTGATACATCCAAGCTGCCTGTGTCCGACTGTCCCCACAGTGGCAGCACCGATGACAAGGTAGCACAGGAGGGGCAGTGCTCAGGACACTGTAGATGATATATGTATATGTACACTCACACATACACACACATAATGGCAAGGTGAGTGGTTCGAATCCACCAGCTGCTCCACAGAAGTCTTTCCGCAAACAGCCTTGGAAACCCTATAGGCCGGTTCTACACTGTCCTCTAGGGTCACTCTCAGTCAGGCGGGGCAGGGCTGGGCTGGGCTGGGGCAGGGATACCCAGCTCCCGGTGGCAGAGATGCTCCTGGTCTTTTGATGGACCTCAGCCCCTCAGGTCAGGTTGGAATTGGAACCCTGTGTCTCACTCAAGTGGTAGATTTAATTTGACTGTCACATCTCAAGGGACAGCACAAAAGTTCATGACCATTTTCTCCTTTAGCGCCAACCCAGAGCTGACAGAGCAGTGTGCATGTGGTGGGTCACATGGGTGTGAGTGTGCGTAGACACATAAGCACATGTGCGTGTATGAGCACATGTGAGATCGTAAGTGTGAGCCTGTCCCCACACTACCCAGCAGGGCCCTGGCTCGGGCACACTAGTCCCCCCTCCCTACCCCGACCTCAGTGAGGAAGACCTATGGACCCACTTCACCAAGGAGCAGACTGAGGGTCCCTGAGGTGAGACGCCACGTCCCTCACGAGGGATGCACCTGCCCCCACCAGATTGAAGAGAAACCCTCCATAGAGCCAGACACAGGGAGCGTATTTTACCCACTGTCAGTTTTTTTTTTAAAAGAAAAGTAACAGCATCGTTTGAAGATCAAGCGCCTGGGATGACTAGAAATGTCACAGTTTAGCTAGGGTCTGGAGTCTGGGGTCCTATGTCTGGTTCCTCAGCTGCAGCTCCCAATCTACCTGGTGGGCCAGGAAACCTGTGAGAGGCTGGTGTCCCCTGGGACAAATGCACCTGGGGCCTGTCACTGCTCTAGGAGACAGTCGGGACTTCCCCATGGGGTGAGGCCAAGAGGCTCCACAGTGAACACCAGCCTCCACTCCAGACAAGGGCAGACTGGGGTATGGGGGACCATGGCCAGGCAGTTGTCTTGGGCCCCAGCAGTCTTTATGCTATGGACAGCACTACATGCTGACAGTGGGTAGAGAAAGGGGGCCTTCCCTTGACTATCGTGGTAGGTCACCCACTGCAGTCACAGGGAAAGCCAAGGGTTTCATGGGAAGTTGCCCCTTTTGGCTCCTGGATCCAAAATCTGAACCATGAATTTAGACAACTCAGAGCCCGGCTCACTGATGCTAGCAGGCCAGGAACACAGCCCATCAGAAACATTGAGGCCTGGCTTGGTGCACACGTGGCCTTTTGTGTCAGGGGTCCTGACATACAGCATTTCCTGTCAGCAGTGTGGTGGGCAGCTCAGGCCCTCTCCTCGGGAAGAGAGCTCTGCTTGTGGGTGGCTGGCCCTAAGGCCCACACAGTCTCCTCCGGGGGCAGTGGTGGGGCAGCGGGCTGCAGGCTGCTGAGGCCGCTGTCTTGCACACCCAGTACCTGTGTGGTCTTCATCTCTTGCTCCAGGGGGTGGCGGCCCTGGCGGCAGTCCTGCAGGTGCACCAGCACGGCCCCTGAGAAGTAGACCATGGACAGCAGCAGGAAGTAGCCAGAGTAGACGAGGAACTGTGGGAGAGATGGAAGGTGGAGCCCGGGACAGACACCAAGGCCAGCCCCTATACACGACAGTGCTCAGCCTCCAGCACCAGGAAGATGGCAACCAACACAGTCCTGAGGGGCTGGTGCACCTGCTCTCCCCAAATCTCTACAAAAGTCCCATTCCCCTTTTGTGTCTCATTGCCTCCACTTTTTACCCAAGCCCCTTTGCTAATTTTGTGTGACCTTAAATGTGCATTTTGTGGGGTGGTGTTCCTGTGGCTGTGGAGGTGTCACCTATGTATCTAGAAGCTTCCACATGCTGTGCTGGTAGAAGGGGGCCTCAGTGGGAGCCCGGGATCCACTCCTCCCTGAGCCTGGCTTCCCAAGTGCCCAAGACTCGACCATCCCACTTGCTAAGCCTGAAATTTCAGCATGTCTGTCCACTGAATTGCAGCTACCTCCTCCTTGGTGTGGTACTGTGGGTTAATGCGCTGGACTGCATTGTTGGCGGTGCAAGCTCGTTCCTCAGAAACCCTTTACAGGGTCATTAAGAGTTGGAAGTGACTTGAAAGCACGACTAACAAAACCTCTCTGATGGAAGTGGGAAGCTACAAAACTGACACAAAGAAATATGCACCCCGCATACAGAAACATCCTGTTCCCTCCTGATAGCCTCACCTGCCTATGGAGTGGGTGAGACATAGCCACAGAGTACCAGAGAATGTCCTCTGGGTATCAGGGAGCCGTGGGGTATGTCCTAAGGTACTAGGGATGAACAGGATATGGTACTAGGTTCTGGAAGTCTCAGGCATGAAGTACCTGTGAGTCAGAATCAATGGTGGATCCAGTTCAAGAACCCTACAGTCTCCTCAGCTCATTTTAAAAAAGCAAACTCAGGAAACAAACTATCAAGGACTTCACTTCCAGGAAGATGGGATCCGCATGTTTTAACCTACTCCTTCTCCTCAGTCTAACTCAAGTCCCTGACATTCTATATGAAATAAGACTGAAAGAAGGAAAGAAAGAGGCACACTGGTTAGAGATCTCAGGATCCACTAATAGCAGTGAGTTCCTGGGTGTTCTTTATGCCTCATTACCCCACTGTGCTGCTAGAGAAGCCAGCAACACCAAAATACCAACAGGCATAGAAAACAAAAAGGCCCGACAAACACCCACTCTTTCTGGCTAAAAGGGTCAACTCAGAAAGATGGAAAACTGTTAGACAGTATCTGCTCTACTCCAGTCAAATACCAAAGAAAACCTGCCAGCCCACTCCCATCCACACCCTCAAAAAGCAGGAAACCTGGAGTTACAACCTTCCCAGCAATGCTGAAGTGCCCACACCCCTGCCAGTGGGGTCAGGGACGGCTGAGTAGTGAAACTGGACTTTCATCCCTGCTGGGCAGCAATGAGGCCCCTAGGAGGAGTCATTGGACACCACGTGGGAGCCTGGACTTTTATCTCCAAATGGGGTTAAAAAGGTGTCCCAGCCCTCCCTGCAGGGCAGGAGTCAAGAGGCCTAGTGGAGTACCAGGGCTTCCACGACAGTGCAGACCAACAAGGACATCCACCCACAGAGTCAGTGGAGACCATGCGAAAAGCAGTGGGTTGTCTAAGAGGAGAACCAGTGGGGAGCCAGAACTCCCATCCCCTGAGTCCCCATCTTCACCCAGCAGCAACAAAGATCTTCCCCCTTGGGTGCCAAAGGAGGCTGAGTGGGAAATACGGACTTTCATCTCTTTCTAGCAGTAATGATGTCACCCCCACCCCCTGCAAAGGAGTGTCAGGAAAAGCCATATAAAACAGAAAGCTCAAATAAAACTCAGTCTCAACTGAAAACCACTCACACAAGAACAAGAAAGACCTTAAACTTAATGAGAAACAAAAACAAAAACAACCTATCAGTAGATACCAACACTAAGATGGCAAAAGCATTTAAATTTTCTGAGAAACACTTAAAGGACTTATCATAAAAATGGAGTGCTGGTGAGACGCTACAGGATAAACATTGTATTACTAACCACAAGTTCAATGGCTCAAATCCACCAGTCACTCCTTAGAAACCCTATACAGGATTGCTATGAGTCAGAACTTACTCAATGGCTCCTAACAACAAAAACATCATTAAAATGTTTCAATAAGCAATAGCAAACACTTGAAATCAATGAAAACACACAAAAGTCTCAAAAAGAATCAAAAAGTACAAAGATCAAGCGGAAAATTTGAACTGAAAAACACAGTAACTGAAATTTAAAACTCAATGAATGAGCTCAGCTGTGGAATTAAACACAGGAAATAATTCAGGAAATAATCAGGGAAAGGAAAATAAATCAATTGCCCTCCAGCCAATTCTGACTCATACAGACTCTGAACAGGGTTTCTGAGGCTGGAAATCTTTACAAGAGCAACAGCCTCATCTTTCTCCCTCAGAGTGACTGGTGGGTTTGAGTCACCAATTTTGTATTTAGCAGCCCAATGCCTAACCCACAGTGCCATCAGAGGTCCTTGAATGGAAGATATAAAGATAGAAAATAGGCTAAAAACAAAACTGACATACTTGTGGGACTATAGCAAAACATCTAACATTCGTGCCTCTGGTGTCTCACAATGAAAAAGGCATGACGGTGAAGCTGAAAAGTACTTTAGGGAACAATGGCTACAAACTTCCCAAACAGGTTAAACCCAGAGACCACATCACACACATATCATATATTCAAATTTCTTAAAAGCTAACTATAAAGAAAAAATATGGAAAGTAGCTAGAGAAAAATGATACCCTAGCAGAAAAACAGTTCAAATGATAGCAGGATTCTCAACAGGAACCACGGAGGCCACAGGAAGTAGAACAAGATATTTTGTGTGGTGAAAGAACTGTCAATCCACAACGCTATATCCAGTGAGTGAAAGGAAAAAAAACAAAACAAAACATTCTTTGAGGAAGTAAAACTAAGAATTTGCTTCTAGCAGATCTACTCTAGAAAAACGTGCTTAGCAGCTCATGCAAGTTCCCTAAACAGAAAGGAAACAGTAACAGAAGGATCTTAGAACATTAAGAAGGTAGACAGAATACAATAAGGAAAAATAAAGGTAAATGCAGCAGACTTTCCTTCTCCGGGTTCCTAAATTATGTTTGAATAAAGCAAAAACTGTAGCACTATTATTGTTCTGGAATCCTGGTGTGGCGTGGTGGGTTAATACACAAGGTCTGTTTGAACTGCAAGGTTGGCATGTAAGCTCACTAGCCGCTCCTTGGAAACCCTATACAGGGTTGCTATGGGTCAGAACCAACTCAACGGCACTTCAAAAGTATTGTTCTAAATGTGTATATATGGGGATCCTGGCCTGGTGCTGCGGCTTAGTATACTGGACTGCAAAGTCCATCTGAACCATAAGATCAGCAATTCAAGCTCACTAGCCTACACAGGGTTGCTATGGGTCATAACCAACTCAACAGCACTTAACAGCAGCAACATGGTAAATAAGCATAAAGGGAGGTAAGGTTTTTACACTGCACTTGAATTGGTAATCTGATGGTACCAATAGACTGGGATAACCTTATATGTATGTATATACATAAATTTAGAAATACATCCTGGTGTGGCGCTGTGGGTTAATGCGTCAGACTGCAAAGTCATTTGAACTGTAAGGTCGGTGGTTCAAGCTCACCAGCTGCTCCTTGGAAACCCCATACAGGGTCACTATGGGTCAGAATCGACTCGATGGCACTTAACAACAACATACATTTCATATGTATAGAGTTCTAGTGTGGCACTGCAGGGTAATATGCTGGACTGCAAGGTCAGTTTGAACCATAAGGTTGGCAGTTCAAACTCAACAGCCACTCCTTGGAAACCCTATACAGGATCACTATGAGTTGGAACTGACTCGACAGCACTTAACATATGTATATGATGAATGGAGTCTTGATGTGGTGCTGTGGGTTAATACACTGGACTGCAAAACTGGTATGAACTGTCAGGTCAGCAGTTCAAGTTCACCAGCTGCTTCTTGGAAACCCCATACAGGGTCACTATGAGTTGGAACTGACTTGACAGCACTTAACAACATATGTATATGATGAATGGAGTCTTGATGTGGTGCTGTGGGTTAATGCGCTGGACTGCAAAACTGGTATGAACTGTCAGGTCAGCAGTTCAAGTTCACCAGCTGCTTCTTGGAAACCCCATACAGGGTCACCATGAGTCTGAACCAACTCAATGGCACTTAACAATATGATGTATACATATGCATAAACACATATACTTGGTATATTTATAAATGTGGAGTCCTGGTATGGCACTGCGGGGTAATGCTCTGGACTGCAAGGTCAGTTTGAATCACAAGGTCAGTGATTCAAGTCCACCAGCCACTCCTTGGAAATCCTATACATGGTCGCTATGGGTTGGAACCAACTCGACAGTACTTAACAACAACAACAATTTATGTATATATTTTATGCTTCAAAAAGTTCATGAAAAAATTCCATTTTCACAAATTTTTAAAGCTCTCATATACACACACACAATACACAAAGCAACAACTGAAATAGCTAAATTAAGAGGTACACTGACTGCCTTTATATGTTTTTTCTCACCAAATAATTGGGGTGGGGAGGACTATGCAAATAAAGAGACCTGGTGTGGCACTGTAGGATAAGCACTGGACTGCTAACTGTAATGTCAGCAGTTTGAACCCATCAGCTGCTCCTTGGAAACCTATACAGGGTCACTATGAGTCAGAAGCAACTCAACAGCACTTAACAACATACAAATAAGGTGCTTGTGGTCCACCAGTGAGATTGAGTAGCTTGCTAATAGTGCAAATTGTGCAATTACAGTAAGCTATTGTGAGGGTGAGACCATCCAAGTAAGGTATATGAGATCCTAATGAGGAGATTGGTTAGGTTTGCCATCCCACTTGGGTTAAAATGAGCCCTCCCAGTAGGGAAACCTCACTACCACTAAGAAGAAGAGAAAGGAGCAAAATCTGTCCTTTGGACCTGAGGTCCCTGTGCTGAGAACCTTCTAGACCCAGGAGATGGCGAGAAGCAACAGTAGAAACAAACCAGCAGAACCAGGAGAGCAGCAGGAGATGATGCAGGGGCTTCCAAGCAAACAGAACAGAACCACAAAGTGAGAGAGTTGAGCATCTTCAGGCAGGAGGCTTCCTAATGGAGTGGAGCACCTCTAGGCTGGTTGATGAAGCTCTGTTTGCTGATTCATGGAGTGAGAGCTGAGCACCTTTAGGCAAGAGGCTTGCTGGGGGAGCAGGGTGCTCCAGGGCACTTAACAGAGATAGGCTCACCAAGAGTAAGAGCTGAGTGCCTTTGGCCCAAAGCTTGTTGAAGGAATGGGGTGCCTCCAGGCACTTTCTGATAGAACTTAAAGAGCTTCCTAGCAATTGCTCCTGGCGTGGCACTGTGGGTTAACGCACTGGGCTGCAAAGTTGGTTTGAACCAAAAGGTTGGCAGTTCAAGCTCACCAGCTCATCCTCGGAAACCCTACACAGGGTCACTATGGGCTAAAACCAATTCAACGACACTTACCAACACAGCCACAGCAGTGGCTGGAGCACGGCATCAGCCAAACTGAGGGGCCTAGGGCCAAAGAGACGTCTACATGGGAGCACAGCTGAGCAGCTGTACTGATTGAACAATCGTATCCTAAATCATTCCTAAACCTGAATTGTAACGTGTTACTTCACTAATGAGTCCTGGTGTGAAGCTGTAGGAAAAGTACTGGCTGCTAACTGCAAGGTCAAGTAGTTCAAACCTACCAGTTGCTCCTCAGAAACCCTATACAAGATTGTTATGAGTCAGAACTAACTCGATGGCACTTCTTCACTACTTCACTAATGAACCTCATAACCGAGGTCTGTGTGGTTGTTGTAATGGATCACTGGCCTCAGCAAAGAAGTACAGAGTGTCGTGGAAAGGAGAACTGTATTAGAATTGGTAAAAAGGTTGCAGAGAAGAGGAACGTCTGTCCTCCACTTCATAAAAAACAGCCTTGTTTCAGCTGATGCTGATTCTCTTCCTCTTTCCTAAAGTTAAAAGGAAGTCTGATGCCTGCCACACCATTTCTACAGGATGGGAAAGATGTACACCACGCAAACATTCATCAGAAGATAATACTACTAATCATATTAATATCAGAGAAAGTAGACTCAGAGCAAGGAACGGCCACACTCGGAGAAAAGCATTACATAATGATAAAAGGGTTCATCCTCTAAGACACACAGCAATCACAAATGACTATGTACAAACACAAGGCTGCAAAACATGTGCAGCAAAAGCATGTGGAAGAAATAGACACATTCACAGTTATCAATTGACAATTACACGTGTAAATTGCATCGCTCTTCTCTCATCAACTGACAGACAGCTAGACAGAAAATCTGTAAGGATAAAGAAAAAAAAATCAACATCATCTTCAACCAATAGTGCCTAATCAATTTTATAAAAGATTATTCATAACAACAGAATACATATCCTTTTCAAGTGTCTATATACTGAGGCAGACCACATTCTGGGCATAGAACAAACCTCAACAAATCTAAGAGGATTAAAATCTAAGAGAATCAAAGTAAAAAGCAGTAACAGAAAGAGGAATAGCTCTAAACACTTAAACTAAATGACACATTCTAAATAATCCATGGATCAAAAAGGAGACAAAAAATGCACCCTAGTATAAATAAAACATAGCAACACTTATGAGATGCAGCTAAACAGTGCTAAGATGGAAATTCTGAGCATTAGCTATTTACATTTTAAAAAGAAAGAAAGTACCAGGTCAATAATCTGAGATTCCCCCTTACAAACCTAGAGGAAGAGTGAAATAAATCCAAAGCAACAAGAAGTAAGGAATCATAAAAATAAGAGCAGGTATCTGGAACTGGAACTGAAATCAAAATGATCAAAAAGTATGTTAATTGGAAAGATAAATAAGACTGATGATTTTCTAGCAAGACTGACTGAAAAAAAAAAAAAAAAAGATAAACAAGACACGAATCAACAGTATTAGGAATGGCATAACAGCTATCCCTAAAAGTACAAACAACTCAACCATATACATTTGAAGATAAAAATGGACTAATAATTCCTTGAAAAAACAAAAACTACCACAATTCAATCAATACAAAACATTACTGGAACAGCTCTGTAATTACTAAGGAAACTGAATTAGTCATTTAAAACCACCAAAAAAAAAAAACAACTCTTCGGGCTCAGATGGTTTCACTAGGGCATCCTAACACCGAAAGAAGTATACCAAGTCTTTAAGATCTCTCCCCAAAAATTAAAGAGGGAACAATTCTAAATTCATTTTCTGAAGTTCATAGTACTGAGATACCAAACCTAGACAAAAATAGCACAAACAAACAAAAACTACAGACCAATATCCTTCATGAATGGAGCTAGAAAAATCCTTAACAAAATGATTATAAATTGAATTCAGCAATACATAAAGACCAATGGTGGGTTATTCCAGGGATGTAAGGCTGGTTCAAGAGGCAGTTGTTCGAACAGAACATGGGAACACTGAATGGAACAGGTTGTGTTCTTTCACCATACTTATTCAACCTGTATAATACTGAGCAAATAATCCAAGAAGCTGGGTTCTATGAAGAAAAACGTGGCATCAGGATTGGAGAAAGACTCATTAACAACCTGTGATATGCTGATGATACAACTTTGATTGCTGAAAGTGAAGAGGACTTGAAACATTTACTGATGAAGATCAAAGAGCACAGCCTTCGTTATGGATTGCTTCTCAATGTAAAGAAAACAAAAATCCTCACCACAGGACCAATAAACAACATTCTTATCAATGGAGAAAAGACTGAAGTTGTCAAGGACTTCATTCTTCTTGGATCAACTATGAACACTCATGAAAGCAGCAGTCAAGAAATCAAATGACGTATTGCATTAGGCAAATCTGCTGCACAAGACCTTTTTAAAGTATTGAAGAGCAAATAGGACTAAGGTGCACCTGACCCAAGCCATGGTATTTTTAATAACCTCATATGCATGCAAAAGCTGGACAGTGAATAAGGAAGACCGTAGAAGAATTGATACTTTTGAGTTATGATGTTGGAAGAGAATACTGAAAGTGCCATGGGCTGTCAAAAGAACCAACAGATCTGTGTTGGAAGAAGTGTAGCCAGAGTGCTCCTTGGAGGCCAGGATGGCCATATTTCGTTTCTCATACTTTAGACATGCTGTCAGGAAGAACCAGTTGCTGGAGAAAGATAACATGTTTAGTAAGGTGGAGAGTTGGAGAAAAAGAGGAAGACCCCCCAGCAAGATGGATTGGCAAAGTGGCAACATCAATGGACTCAAGCAAGGCAACACTAGTGAGGTTGGCCAAGAATCGGGCAGTGTTTCATTCTGCTGTGCATAAGGTCGCTATGAGCCAGTACCGACTCGATAGCACCTAACAACAACAACAACAACAAGACTGGTTCAATATTTGCAAATCAACCATATTATGAATGAAAATCAACCATATTAATAGGTCAAAGAAGAAAAATCACATGACCACATCAATCAATGTAGAAAAGCATTTGACAAAATTCAATGTCCACTCATGATAAACACCTTTAAAAAACAAAACTTGGAATAGAGAAGAGTATCCACAGGTTTGATAGAAAAGTCTACAAAATGCCTCCAGCTAGCATTATTCTTAATAGTACAATAATGAGTGAGAGCTCAAGAACAAACTAATGGTGTCTGTTCTCCCCAGTCTCCTTCAACATAGTGCTAGAAGTACTAGCCAGCATATGAAACATAAAAAAAAAAGAGGTGTATAGACTACATGGTCTACATAGAAAAGCCCAGAAAATCTACAAAAAAATCAGACCCCAGAAATTCCCAAACCCTTCTAGTATAAATGAGTTCAACAAAGTTGCAGAGTGCAAGATAAAAATGACAGTAAGCTGCTAGAGTTCTTGACAGTGACAAAGATCCCCAACTAGGATTGACACAGTGTTAACAGTTATGGGCTCAAACGTAACAATTGGAGAATGGCCCAGGACTGCTGTTTCATTTTGCTGTGTATGTGCTGGAACTGACTAGACAGCACCACACACACACACACACACACACACACACACACACACACAGTTCTTATATTTGAATTGTTTCCCCAAAAGTATGGGTTGTAAATCCTAACCTCCTTGCCTATGGTGATAATCCTATTTGAGAATGCGATGTCTTTGTGATGTTAATGAGACAGGTGTGTCTCAAATCCATCTCATTTGAGATATGAAAGATTAAACAAGCAAGTGAGAAAAGCAAAGAGACAAGGACCTCTCCCCGGAGGTGACAGAGAGAGGTTCCCCCTAGAGCTGGCACCCTGAATTTGGATTTGTAGCTTCCTAAACTGTGAGAAAATAAACTGTTTGTTAAAGCCACCCATTGGTGGTATTTCTGCTATAGCAGCACTAGACGACTTAGACAGAATGTGGTATCCACAAGTGGGAGTGCTATGGTAACAAACACCTAAAATGCATAAGTGCTATTTAATGGCACGCTGTATAGAAATCTGACAGCCTGAAGCAGATTTACAATTCCAACTCTTGTTTCAACAGTTTCAAAGACTGTAAAATGATCAAATCGCACATGAATCAAGTTTTATATACTTGATGCTGTCTACTGTTCCATTTCTTTACATTCTCAGATATGGTTTTGTCAATATAAGAACTCTGTAACAGTAAAAAAAAAAAAAAAAAATCCAATGAAAAACAAATGGACTCTGGAGTATAGTAGTTCTTATTCTAAATTTTAGCCTATAATCTATCCTTGAAGATGGTGAACAGATGCCAGGCCTCGTTTGTGGGAGGGTGGTAACACTCTCATCTCAGAAGTGTGCTTTGCATTTGAGAACCACACACTCTGAGCGCTGAATAGACAGAGAAGGGGAATGAAAGTGCTACAACATTGTAATGAATACTCATTTCTTTTCTAAAGATAAGGGAAGCACTGAAATGTGCTGTTCATTGTCATCATTGCTATGTTAAACATTGCATTTTAAACCACGGTTGGGAAATATAAGATATTCTTTACTCTGAAAACTTAAGATTTGATGCTTTGAAAAACTAGAAAATACCTCAAAATAGTCACCATCTTAAACTTCAGGATTCAGTCTAGATTATAGTTATTAAATTTCGCAATGAGATAAAGTATATTTCAAGTCATTTTGATAATGGAGTTTAAGTGTTTAATGTTAACAATTTATTACTTGATCACTGTTTGTAGTTGGTTATCTAGAGCACTTCCTCCAGGTCTTTTACTCAAGTGTCTCCTTGTGATTAAGGCCTTCCTTGAAAGCCCTAGTTAAAATAGAAAACCTGGCCCCACCCCAACCCCCAGCACATACACACACAAAAATACAGTGCTGTCTTAGGGTGGGTTCTATATGCTTCGCTGGAGCTGTGGTCCTGGGCAGATATGAGGTTGGAACACTGAAAAAAAATTTTTTTTAATGTTCAATTAAAATTACGTATTTGTCACAATTTAGATACCAAACCTAAAAGGTAACATCCTAAAAAGAAAACTATAGCCCACCTTCACATAGGAAGAGATCCAGAAATCATACATGACACTCCATCCATACATACATCAGGGACTGAAAGAACAAAAGGAGTCAATCCAGTGGACAAGGATGGTGTAGCACTGAGTGGTGACCAGCATCATGGGATCCCATGGACAGGCAAATGGGAAGCAATGGAAGGAGACTTCACCAAAAGGTCCTTTTTCAGTGAAAAGGGATTGTCTATTACAAACCACAAGACAATACCATATTTAGGCACAAGGGGCAGACTGTGGAACAGACCATCAATTACTGATAAGCAAATTCAAACTGAAGCTGAAGAAAATGAAAACAAGTACACGAGAACCAAAATATGACCTTGAATTTATCCCACCTGAATTTAGAGATCATCTGAAGAACAGATTTGATACATTGAACACTAAAGCCCGAAGACCAGGAGAGTTGTGGGATGACATCAAGAAAACCATACGTGAAGAGAAAAATAAGTCATTAAGAAGACAGGAAAGAAGGAAAAGGTCAAAACGGATATCAGAAGAAACTCTGAAACTTGCTCTCCAGCATAGAGATGCTAAAGCAAATGAAGAATTGAGGAGGTCCAAGAGCTGAACAGAAAATTTCAAAGATCAGCTCAAGAAGATAAAGCCAAATACTTTAATAAAATATGCAAAGATTTGGAATCAGAAAACCAAAAAGGAAGAACACGGATAGCATTTCTCAAGCTGGGGAAACTGAAGGAAAATTTCAAGCCTCGACTTTCGTTATTAAAAGATTCTCTGGGCAAATTATTGAATGATGCAGAATGAATCAAGAGAAGATAGAAGGAATACACAGAGTCATTGTACCAAAAGGAAATAATTAATGTTCAACCATTTCAAGAGGTACCATATGATCAAGAGCCATTGATACACAGGGAGGAAGTCCAAAGTGCATTGAAGGAATTGGCAAAGAACAAGGCAATTGATGGAATAAAAGAACCAGGAATTGGTGGAATGAAAATTGAAATCTTTCAATGAAGTGAGGCAGCATAAGAGGCACTCACTCATCTCTGCCAAGAAATTTGGAAGACAACTATCTGGCTGATTGATTGGAAGAGATCCATATTTGTGCCCATTCCAAAGAGAGGTGACCCAACGGAATGCGGAACCATGGGACAATCTCTTAGATATCCCATGCGAGTCAAGTTTTGCTAAAGGTAATACAGAAATGGCTACAATCATATATTGACAGAGAACTTCCAAAGGTTCAAGCTGGATTCAGAAGAGGCTGTGGAACGAAAGATGTCATTGCTGATGTCCGATAGATCTTGGCTGAAAGCAAAGAATATCAGAAAGATATTTACCCATGCTTTATTGACTACGCAAAGGCTTTCGATTGTGTGGATCATGACAAGCTATGGACAACATTGTTTAATTGTACTTCTGAGGAATCTGTACCTGGACCAAGAAGCAGTTGTTTGAACAGAACATGGGAACACTGAATGTTTTAAAATTGGGAAAGGTGTTCAACAAGGTTGTGTTCTTTCACCATACTTATTCAACCTGTATGCTGAGCAAATAATACGAGAAACTGGGTTCTATGAAGAAAAACGTGGCATCAGGATTGGAGGAAGACTCATTAACAACCTGCGATATGTAGATGATAACAACCTTGCTTGCTGAAAGTGAAGAGGACTTGAAACATTTACTGATGAAGATCAAACAGCACAGCCTTCAGTATGGATTGCATCTCAATGCCAAGAAAACAAAAATCCTCAACACTGGACCAATAAACAACTTTCTTATCAACGGAGAAAAGATTGAAGTTGTCAAGGACTTCATTCTTCTTGGATCAACTATCAACACTCACGGACGCAGCAGTCAAGAGATCAGACGACGTATTGCATT
>NW_006408909.1:1429076-1441044 GCF_000296735.1 Chrysochloris asiatica
TCTCCTCCAACACCATAACTCAAAGGCATCAATTCTTCTATGATCTTCCTTATTCACTGTCCAGCTTTTACATCTATATGAGGTTATTGAAAATACCATGGCTTGGGTCAGGCCTTAGTCCTCAAGCTGACATCTTTGCTCTTCAACACTTTTAAAAGTTCCTGTGCAGCAGATTTGCCTAATGCAATGTGTCATGTGATCTCTTGACTGCTTCTTCTGCGAATGTTGATAGTGGATCGAAGAAGAATGAAGTCCTTGACAACTTCAATCTTTTCTCTGTTGATAAGAAAGTTGTTTATTGGTCCAGTGTTGAGGATTTTTGTTTTCTTGACATTGAGATGCAATCCATACCGAAGGCTGTGCTCTTTGATCTTCACCAGTAAATGTTTCCAGTCCTCTTCACTTTCAGCAAGCAAGGTTGTTATCATCTGCAGATTGCAGGTTGTTAATGAGTCTTCCTCCAATCCTGATGCCACATTTTTCTTCATAGAACCCAGTTTCTCGTATTATTTGCTCAACATACAGGTTGAATAAATACGGTGCAACACAACCTTGTCGCACACCTTTCCCAATTTTAAAACATTCAGTGTTCCCATGCTCTGTTCGAACAACTGCTTCTTGGTCCAGGTACAGATTCCTCAGAAGTACAATTAGTGTTCTGGAATACTCATACTTCGCAATGTTGTCCATAGCTTGTCATGATCCACACAATCGAAAGCCTTTGTGTAGTCAATAAAGCATAGGTAAACATCCTTCTGATATTCTCTGCTTTCAGCCAAGATCCATCAGACATCAGCAATGATATCTCTCATTCCACGGCCTCTTCTGAATCCAGCTTGAACCTCTGGAAGTTCTCTGTCAATGTATGATTGCAGCCGTTTCTGTATTAATTACCTTCAGCAAAATGTGTATGTATATATATACATATAATTATATGTATACACACACACATACATATATACATATATATGTTGTTGCTATTATTACATGCCGTCAAGTCATTTCCGACTTACAGCGACCCAGTATAGGATTTCTGAGGTGTCAAATCTTTGCAGGAGCAGAAAGTCTCATCCGTCTCCCATGGAGCAGCTGGTAAGCTCAAACCACTGGCCTTGTGGTTCGCAGTCCAGTATTTATCATCCGAAGCCACTGTGCTCCATATACTGGAATTGAAAGATAATGGAATTTTTTCACGAACTTTCTTTATATACAGCCTATGCTGTTGAGTAGATGTGGACTCCTAATGACCCTAGAAGACAAACAACTGCACCATAGGGTTTCCAAGATTGTAAGTTTTTACAGAAGCAGAGTGCTACATCTGTCTACTGAGGAGTGGCTGGTGGGTTCATCGGTTGCAGCTGAGCACTTTAACCACTATGCCAAGGCTCCTTACAAATACAGTTGACCCTTGAATAACACAAGTATGAACTGTGTAGGCCCACTTATATGGAGACTTTTTCCTGTTGCTATTTGGTGGTGAGTTCAAGTATTGCAAGTATTCACTTAAAACTGGAAAGACAACTCATGTTGAGTTGATATGAGAGGCACTTTGAGCAGACCCCTTCAGCACTTGAATTACCACAATAGTGACAGCAGAAAAAAAAAATCACGCGTAACTAACTGGGCCCATGCAATTCAAACCCGTGTTGCTCATAGGTCAACTGTAAATTATACTCAGATTTTCAACTGCACAAATGCTGGGCTGCCCTTAACCCCAGCATTGTACAAGGGTCAACTGTAAATAAAGATTTAAGAAAATGACTCACACAGTTGTGGAGGCTGATAAGTCCCACAAATTATGGGCCAGGTAGGTATTAGGCTGAAGGCTTCTAACTCACATGTCCCACTGCACAAAGGGGTCACCTGCCTCCCACCACCCCTGCTTGCTCTCTCTGCTTCGAGTGTAGCACCTATGTGGCCTATGTGGTATGGTGACCTCCCCTGGACCATGAATCTATGTGAACAATGAACTGCTATGCTCTCATCTCTCCAGGGTCAGTGTCATGTATTTGGCCATCCACATAACCCTAGAACAGGAATCCCTCCCTCACCAATGTGGTGAAGAAAAGTAAATGCCTTTTTAATTGCTGTCTGTCTTTGTTACCTATCACTCCTGCTTTGATTCAGTCAGTCCCAGCATGTCCAGCTGAAGATGTTCCAACCCACACTGTGCACACCCCCCTCCCAAAGTGGAGCCATGGTGGTCTGGGCCTTGCACAGGAAGGGACCCCACTGACTCCCTGGAAAAACATACCTGTGAGCGAACGGGGAGCCCCAGGCCCCTCTTATCAGACACAATGATGGTGATGATGGTCTTGAGGACGGTGGCAAAGAATGTGTTGATCCCAAAGACCAGGGCACAGAGCTCTTTTGACAGAGATGAGGCAATCTGAAACCTTAAGGGGAAAAGTAGACAAAAGTCAGGATTCAATGAAGGAAAGATAAGAGACACCAAGAAGTGCAACGTGGGAACCTAACTCAGGCGGTGACCAATGCCTCCCCATTAAAAATGACTGCCAGATGCAGCCCATCTGCCACACACAGCTCTGCATATCGTGCGGGCTCAGCAGCAACAACTGGGCTCCAGGAGAACGATTCCAACAGCACAGGCCACTTGCCCAGGGGCATGTGCTCCAGGCTGCCACAGCCTGTGCAACAACTTGATCAAATGACTGTAAAACCTCCCCTAGGAGGAAGGGGACAATAGAGCACATGTTAGGGGATAGACATATCATAGTTCAGGTATTGGGGAGGGGCGTATACAAAAAGGGGGGAGGTGGAAAAACAAGGTAGATCGGGAAACACTGAGACAGGTTTGCATGGCCTAAGTGGGACAGAGGTAAATAGTGATGCGTGTTCGTTCAACCTTGGAACAACAGGGCTCTGGGATACAGGGGTCTAGGCATAGTTTGAAGAGGAGAAATAATACTAAGATGCTTGACTGTCTTATGAATATTGGTTTCCCTTGACTATTCTTGTAAAATACACACTTAAGTGAGATAGAAAGGAATGGTGGGAAACATGATTACAGAAAACTTGTAAGCCCGCCTTCAGCCTATAACTTATTAGAATACCTAAAAATGGTTCTAGAACTTGCCCAATGAAATATGCTTCTTGCAGAGCCTTTGTGGTTTATAGGACCTTAGGTGGAATCCTCAGCCCCATCCAGAACCTTCTTATGTGGAACATTCCCACTTGAAAGGACATGCAGACCATCCTAGAGTGGCTAGAGGAACAGAAGATATATCCTGAAAGAAAGACTAGCAAGAAAAAACAAAAATGGCAGTCTAATTGGCTACTACAAGAACAAGCAAGTTGTTTGTTGGGGAGCCATCAAGGCAATCAATAAAGTCCCTTCAGAATAAACCTTCCTCCAAGACTGAAACTCAAAGGGAACACACGAGCAGGCATGTAAGCTCACTGGTGACCACACTGGTCTACATGTGAATGGGAGTAGGGGAAAGTAATGAAGATATGGGTTGAGTTCAACCACATTCCATCCATAGATTCCTGCTGACCTTTAGATGAAAGAGAGAAGAGGAAGGGCTGGTTGGTCTGAAGTTTGGGGAAACGTGGGAATTCCTGAGCCCATTGACACTGACCTAGCCATGGAAGGCTACAGCTGAGAGTGAAGTGTCCAGCTGATATGACATGTGGAGACATGCACAAGAATGTCCATACTTGCACATAGTACTCCTTTTACCTAGTTTCAATGGCTTGATGACCAGAGGAAGATAAAGGAATTCAATAATTCCTCGACTAAAGAAATTTGATTAAGGAAACAAGTGTAAATTGCTACAATTTGATGAACTTGACCTAAACTTATGGATGTAGTAGCTCAAAATACCAACTGAGACGGAAAGGAGTCTTCACACCAAGGATCAAGCCTATCCCCTCAGTATACAGGGTTGATGGGGACAGGCAAATTAGTCATTATGTACCTAAACTATGCGGGGGTGGGGGTGGGGGGAGGGCAATAAAGGCATGAAGTTGCTGGCTTACAAGTTTTCAAGAGGGAGTTTAGTTCCAGAGTGTGCGGGGGAAGGTGGAAAGCCACTGAATAGTTTTCATCTTATCTAGATGGGTCTGATGAAAGGAGATGGGGATAGGATTCTTTTGATTCAATAGTAAGTAACTATTATCATGACTACTTGTGATTGTCACAACTGTAAAGGTAGAAGATGTATAACAAAAAGCAGGGAAGTAGTTAATCTTACATTCCAGGAACAGAGGACCCTAAAACCATCAAGAGAAAAGAGCATGAGCGGAACACAGAACCCTAGCCAGAGAATCAGCGACACCAGAGATGGAGGCAGAAGTGATGGCAGGGACAGATTGAGCAGCTGAGGACTCTAGACTCATGGAAAGAGAAAGGCTGTGTTCTCATAGCCAGGAAGCTGGCTTGCAGAATGTGCCCTCTGATTATTTAAATGATTACATATTCCTGAGTGTTTTTGTATACATAAAAAAGAAAAGGGGGATAGAAGCAAATACTGCTAACTGATGATGCATACAGGGGATTGTAATCATTGCAAATGAAACAAAATACGATGAGTGCAAAACTGATGCCCTCCCATATCATTCAATTCACAATAAAAGCTTCAAAGAAAACAAAACAAAAAAACCTCTCTTATGAAATGCTAAAAAAATCTCCTACTTAACTCTGGAAGCAGAGTTAATCAAAATCGTTATAAAACTCTCAGACAATAATAATCCGAAGAACAGGATATTAGCAAAACCTGTGGGGCAGGTAACCATCACAATGTTGAACTAGTCTTTTGTCATTAAGACCACAATCCCAACAAGAAAAAATCAACATGTTACAGCTCCCAGCCCTCTGCAAAGTACAATAACATCTTAGTGTAGTTTCAATTAAAATCTCCAAAGGGCTTTAAAATAAGTGGATAAAAAAATGTTCTACCGTTCCAACGGAATGATGTGAGGATAGAGGACTTTTATTGTTAGATCATCATGCTGCTATTAGAGTGGCCCAGAGGAAAAGCAATACTAAGTGACTGAAACGCCACAGTAAACAGGTCAGCAGAACAGAAGAGAAAGCCCAAGTAGAAGCTAGCACAGCCAGGAATTTAATATATGATGAAGCAAGCACGCAAACCAGGGAGAAAGGGCCAGGGCAACAGAGCTGACCTGAGGTCTTGCCACTGCTCTCAGCCCCTTGACTCCAACCTGGGACAGGACGTGGAGCCCACACAAGCTTCACATGGCCCACAATCACCATATGTGAAAGTAAAGGCAAACCACAACATAAGGAGGCAGCTGCAACAAGTTATCCTCATTCTAATGGAGTCTCTGGGAGGTGTAAACTCCTAAGCGCTCAGGTAGGAACACAAAGGTTGGAAGTTCATGTCTACCAGAGGTGCCTTGGGAGAAAGGCCTGGCAATCATATCCGAAAGATCGGCCATAGAAAACCCTGTGGAACACAGTTCTACCTTGGCACATATGGTTCACCATGAGTTGGAGACAACTTTGCAGGACCAATGGCTCCACATTCCAATAGGTAAGAGTATTGTAGTCACCGTCAATAAATAGAGATTCCCAGTAGAAAAAGACACAGACATGAACTGGCCAGTCACAAACATGAAATCATAACGCTTACTAAGCCCCTTACACAGGTCATCTTTTAACCCAATTAATAGATTGGCTCAGAAAATCCAGTTTTACCTGTACCATGTTCCTTTAAATAATCATCTATCCCTATAAAACCAAAGTGTCAATATTTACCCTGAAGCAACCATGAGAAGATAAGGGGGCAGAGAAGTTAGATTCATGGAAACAGACTAGGCAGAATGGAAATAAGAATTCTGGCACATTGTGGAAAATATAAACAATGTCTCTGAGTAATATGTACGGTAGTGGCGGCTGTGTGCTGCCAAGTCGGTTTGGACTCACAGTAACTCATGGGGTTTCTGAAGTGGCAAATCTTTATGGGAGCAGAAAGCCTCATCTTTATGCTGGTGGATTTCAATTGCTGACCAGTGGTTAGCAGTCCAACGTGTAGCCAACTATGCTATCAGGTTCTCTTGAGCATTATGCTCAACACCAAGTCCTGGTGTGGTGCTGTAGGTTAATGTACAGCACTGCAAAGTCGGTTTGAACTGCAAGGTCGGTGGTTCAAGTTCACCAGCTACTCCTTGGAAACCCTATACAGGGTCGCAACCAACTCGATGGCACTTAACAATTTGCCATGTAAACTTTCACTAAAAAACTAACAAAATATAATTTAAAAACAGAAGCTCATGAAGGACACAGCAAGAGTCTTCCTTAACTTTACAAAAGCAGACCCCAGAGCACCTGGGGCCAGGTGGGAAGTCTACACTGTTCATTGGAAACCCCTTTCAAGGGCACATGTCCTTTGACCAGTCATTTCCTTCTAGGAGTTCACCTAAGGGTCCCTGTGAGAAGCTGGAATGAAAGCTACAAAGTGTGAGGCTATTCCAAGTCCTGCTCGTTATGGGAGAATACAGAACTCAACTTCACCAGCCCTCGGGAACTAAACAAAGTGATATGTCAGTCCCACTGCATCTGCATTTGACAAAAAAAAACTGCATATGGTGAGTGGAACAGCAGGAATGTCCATGGGACCAGATGTCTGCAATGCCAGGAGAGACCCCCACACTGTAGCGCCAATGTGAGGACCCTGGGCAGGAGCTTTGTTGCATCAACTTGGGCGGTTCTGCAATGGGCCCAGGTGACTTTTGTAATTGACAAACCATTCATGGCTTTACTCTAGCAGGTGAAGAGAATGGAAAGCAGCAATGGTGGATAGGCCCTTAGGTACGAGAAGGCCAGACTGAGGGGCATGCCTTTTTGAGACATTTACAAGATGGTGGGGAGTCCTGGGGTGTGGCACTGTAGGATAAGCACTGGACTGCTAACCACAAGGTCATCAGTTCAAACCTACCAGCCAGTCCTTGGAAATCCTATGAGTCCGAAGCAACTCGACAGCACTTAATAACAAAGGATGGTGATTTTGGACATGTTCTCAGAAGGGACCAGTCCCTGGAGAAGGACATCATGCTTGGTAAAGAAGACCCTCATTGTACTGGATTGACTCAGGGACTGCAACACAGTGGGCTAAAACAATTGTGAGGATGACACAGGACCAGACAGTTGTACAGAGTCATTATGATTTGGAACGGACTTGTTCCAAATGCACAACAAGGTATAACAACAAACAGGTAAAAGTGGGGTAAGGTACAGGGGGAGGCAGCAGGTCAAGTTTGGGGTGGAGCATAGAGCTGGGTGAGCTCTGGGAGGGGCTGTGTAGTCCCCGAGAAGGCTTTTTGGAGGGCAGGTCAATAACATTGGTACTGGGGTGGGTCTTCAGCAGGGAAACATCACCCGGCAGTACCAAGGTGGGGACAATATGCAGCCTATGAGTGTGGCCATGTGTGTAGAGGAGGTGTAGAGGGGGAGGTTGTTCCAGGCAGTGCTTGGCCTTTCAGAAGACAGAAATAATGCTGGTTCAAAGCAATATAGACCTCACATCTGAGGCAGCTCTGGGTGGCCAGGAGCCTATAGACACTTCTTCCCAAACTCAGGAAGAGCCATTCTGATGGTTGTGAGGTACAGAGGGTACCCCATGGGGACAGTCCATGTGGGGAGGGAGGCAAGCTTGAACCAAAGTCCTGAGAGTGGGATGGAATGGGTGACTAGGCACTCAATGGATGGAGAGGTGGGAGCAGGAGTCTAAGCAGAGGCTAGAGAAAGTGTATGGGGCCAGGGCCTTGTGCATGTATGCTGCATGTGTGGACAGTGTGTGTGTGCACATACATGTGTGCACATTGTGTACACCCAAGTGTATCGTGCATGTGCATGGTACCGATATATGTGCATGAATACATACACACTGAATGTGTCTATGTACACATGTGCACCCAGGTGTGCATGTTCCACACCACTCTGGCTTGGTCAGAGATTTCAGAAACAGTGCTGGGGTAAGTGGACAGGCTCAATCAGGGGCTCCTGGTTTGAGTACCCAGGGTGACAGGCTGGGAGCACAATATGGTGTAACAAAAGGTCAAGTAAAAAGGAAAGTGCAAGGGTAGTGGAATGTGTAGGCACACACCCTGGGAAAGTGGAGTCAGTCAGGAAGCAACACAGGGTATCTCTGGATATTGGGGGTGCAGGTGAAACAGGAGGCTCCTGAGTTACACTGGACATGGGGAGAGCCCTGGGGCAGAGACAGGCCAGTACAGCAGTTACGTCTGGCAGTGAGCCCTGTTCCTAGGCAGGGGCAGGACAAGAGAAGGAAGGACCTCCGCCTGAGAGTGACAGCACGGATGCTTCCAGCCAGAGGTTGGGGGGCTTGGGAACAGTCAAAAGGGCTGAGAAAGAGGGCTCCGTGACATCCAAGCAGAACCTTAGCATGAAGTTGAGCCCGGAAATGTTGCTGAGGCAGCCCTGCAGGGCCACTGGGGTGAGGCTGCTCCTGGTCTCTGGTGTCCCTACCCCATACCCACCGGGGAGCCCTCTGACACCAAGCAGCTGTGCCAGGCACAGTAGGAAGTCTCCAGGTTCAGGGCCCAGCTCCTCATGGCAACACCCCCCAACGATACCCCATGTTTCAGAAGCCACCTTCCTACACGTGGATGCCTGCCAGTCACCTAGCCAACAGGAGGACATTGTGTCTATCCTACACATGGCTAGCCTGGCTCTGGAACAGCTGGAGCAGATGAGGGCAGGGGCATCAGAGTTGGTGGGCCTCACCCAACCCCACCTGCCCACCCATGTCTGACTCACGTGGCAATAGGCACCAGGAACTGGTAAACCCCACGGAAGAGCACGAAGGTGGTGTAGCAGACCCAGATGCTGCTAGTGCTGTACATGAGGAAAACAAGGCCGGCCTGGATAATTGTGACACCTGCAATGACCAACTTGGACCACAGGGCCCAGCGGATCTTCACGAAGCCTGCAGCAAAGGAGGTGATGGCACCTGGGGGAGACAGCGTGTTAGAGGGCCTCCAGGGTTACCTGGGGGAGACAGTGCATTATGGGGTGCCTTGGGGTCATCTGGGGAGGCAGGGTTGCCTATGGTCTACAGCTCATTATGGGGCTTCCAGGGTTGTGGAGGTGGCAGGTCACAGCAGGTCCATGGGATGGTGTTAATACCCAGTAGAGTGGAGGCTGCATCTGCCCCGCCGTTGTAGACCACAGAGCTGTCCCTGGTAGCGTCCACCACATTCCACAGGATGTGCACGTAATAGACGATCAAATAGTAGCCAGCAGAGTTGAAGACCCACCAGAGGGACCAGAGGCGTAGCTGTGGCAGTCGCAGGTTGGCACCCAGCTCACGGAGCATGCGGACAGGCACCGAGTTCCGTGAGGCTGCCAGCAGTGTGAGTCCGAGCTTGCCACCCGCCAGCTTGTTGGGGCCACCTGGAGCCATGTGGTCTAGCTCAGAGGGCACGGTAGCATGGTCTGTGGGTGTGCTGCGGTTAAAGAAGAGGCTGCGCTTGGGGCGCTTCAGGAAGAGGGTGAGCAGTAGACTGAAGGTGAGGAAACCCAGGGAAATGTAGTTGAGTGTAGTGAAGGAGATTCGGCCCACTGAGACGAGCACCTGGCCCAGCACAGAGCTGGTGAAGACACCCAAGAGTATGGCAGCCCGAGAGTAGCCCACCATGCGCTGGTAGCGGGCAGGGCGCACAAGGGAGAAGATATAGGAGGAGTAGGCGATGCGGGCAGCCATGGTGACGCTGTAGAAGAACTCCATGAACTGCAGGTGCAGCACAGTGTGGCCGAAGAGCAGCAGCAGCCATAAGGACATGTAACTCAGACTCTGCAGCACCAGCACTGGCTTGTAGCACAGGTAGTCAGTGAGCAGGAAGACTGGCACCAACACCACCAGGTAGGAGTAGGACAGCACCGGCATGACCTCATTGGTGACCTGCGGAGGACAGGCACATGAGCCAAAGCCCCCAGGCTGGCCCCTCTTACAGACAGGGACCTAGGAGACCTGGAGTCCAGTCTCAGACCTAGCCACAGTGCCAGTCGGGTACAGGGGTGGAGGGAAGGGGCTGCACCAAGCTCCAATCCCCACCCCTGGTGGCCTGCTCGCTCAATGTGCCCTGGTCAGATTAAGACACACTATCCGGTGCGGCCAACTCAGCTCAGCAAGTCAGAACACCCAACTTGGGTTAAGCCTGGCCTCGCACTGTACAGCTCCCTGACCAGTGAGCCCTCCCTGAACCCTCACCCACCACCCACGTGGAAGTCAAGGTGAGAGCCCACAGGCTCTGTTCTAGCCACATCCAGCACAGAGCCCCTCCCAGCCTCTGTGCAGACATCGAAGGGTTTCCTGCATATGCCAGGCCCTATGGGGCCAGGAGCCAGGGCCAGCCCCTGAGAGACCTAAAAACACCAGCCACAGGGTCCAGGCCCTTTGTTGGGAATAAAATTCTGGGGCAGGTGTAGGAGGAGCACCAAACAGCCTGTGCAGAAGAGGGTTCTTGGCAGACAGCTGTGCCTTACTCAGTCGGGGAGGCTCCCGTCAGAGCCAGCATGGGGAACCTCACCAGAACCCTGTCAGCAGCTGTGCTTCTAACTTCTGGGGACAGGCAGTACTCGGGTCAGCCGGCTTGATGGCCTAGTACAATTTGGAAAGAAGCAGCTAGGAAAGATGAGTCATCCACAAACCAAATGGGCTCTCCTGCAGGAAACAGCTGGGCACAGGGGACTCCGAGGAGTCTGTGGGTACCTCGGATGACTTCCCACCCGCCTGAAGCCAATAGGCAAAATGGTGAACAGCAAGAGGGTCAAGCCTGAATGCCCTGGGAGCCTCTCCTGGAACCTCAAACAGGAATGCTGCCTCATTGACACTTCTCATCACCATCATGACCTCTCTCTTCTTCTAGGGTCCCCTTGTGCAAGTGTCCCTTAACAGAGTTCAAAAGCGAAGCAGCACCTTCTCCAAACCAGCAGGTACACACACTGGCCCCGCCCCACCTCACCCCACCCCGCCCCACCCCTGGGAATGCTGGTAGCCTCCCGAGTCGGGCCAGGCCAGGTATTCGGCAGATTCATCATCCCTGACAGCTGGGCAGTGGCAGTAGGGTAAGGTCACAGCCACCCCTCACCAGCAGGGTCACAGAAGGGCCTGTGAGCATGCACTGGACCCTGCGGAGATCCCAGAGGTCTCTGCATCATCTGACCTAAGGAAAGCCTCACTCAGACCTGCATGAGCCACACACATCTTTAGCATCACCTGTGTGCTGCAGTTGCACAGGTACTTGGCTGGCGAGATGGTAACATAGGATCCTGGGGTACTCCCCTGACCCTGCTGAGGATGTTCCACAGTACACAGCATAGGATCCTTAGATATGAGGGCTAGAAGAGTGTGAAGTCTAAACCACTGGACACCAAACTTGGATTCAAACCATCTGGCTCTGAGCGTGTGTGTCTCAGAGGGGAGGCAGTGAGGGGGGATGTCTCATGAAAGTCCGGTTGCGGGCAACACAGATGCCTCCACCCAGGTGACATCCTCTGCCCAGAGGGCCCCAAATGCCCTCCATGCTCTACTTTCTGCTGGACTTGGCAGATGGTGAAGACTGTGACCCCTGCCACACTTGGAAGGCTGAGGGTGGGGGGAAGGAGCAGCTGTCAGGCGTCTCTGCACCAGCACCGAGGTGAGAACACCCCTTCTGAGCCAGAGTCCAGCCCTCAACAAATGCCTCCTGCTCCCCCTCTTGCTGGCTGTTCTATAACAGGTATAAAGGGAGAGAGAGAATCACGGAATCCAAAGATCTAGATGGAAGCAGTTCTTAGTAGAATCGGGGGCTTGACTGCACAATACCAGGTGGTCTGGAAAGCTGTGTGGAGGACTCGAGGGCAACACAGGGGAGGTGCCCTCCGCTACCAAAACAAGACAGGCAGGCAGAGTGGAGCCTGCACTGAGGAGGGGCGGGAGATGGAAGGGGCTGGGTGATGAGGGTCTCAGCAGAAGGGACG
>NW_006408909.1:1441144-1452553 GCF_000296735.1 Chrysochloris asiatica
GGGGAGAGTGAAGACAGCTAAGATTGGGAAAGGTGGGAGGGTGAGTCAAAGGACAGGTGGGGGTGGGAAGTACAGCCAGCCCAGACCAGGTCACAGGTAACCCTACACCCTGAGTGCTGATCACCAAGGGGCAACTGCCCCCACTGAACATGTGATGGCACCTTAGTGCCCAGAAGAACAGGGCCAGGACTTAGGTCAGATCATGGGCCTGGGAGGTCCTGAGGGTGCCTGGGAGGAGCATCTCCCTAAGACCAGGACTCGACTGAAGAAGCTGTGAAGTTTGGATCATGATGAAACTAGTACTGAGCCTACAGGGGAGCAGACACTCAAACAGACTCATGAGAATGCACACAGAAGGACACATGGGACTGGGGGGCAACGGACAGAGAAAGCTGCATGGGAATGGATGGTGGGACACACACAAGACCCCCAGGGCTGAGCAGAGCCTGGAACAGCCCTACCCAGGCCAGGAAGAAGGTAACATCGCTCTATAGGGGCCTCAGTGCAAGGACTCTTTACAGGAGGTGGGGGTAAGCTGCACCTCACTTCTCATAAAGAGCATGCAGAACACAACCTGCACACCCCCAAGAGGGGCTCAAAGGTCAAAGCAGAAATCAGTGAATGAAACATGGCTGAGTTAGAAACTAGATCTCCATAAGCAAAAAGGATGCCACAAACAGAGTGGGCAGAGAGTCCAGGGAGCCAGACACGTTTGTGACCCACTTCTGCCAATCCTGAAGATACGTGTGTGGTCAGGGGAGAGGATGGTATTTCTTCCATGCAGTGAGGGAGGCACGCAGTCAGACAGGAAGACATGAATGCTCTGGGCAGGCAATCCCCAAGGACAAACCTGGCCAGGCAGAGAGTGGCCAAAGCAGGAGGCAGGGAAACAAATGGGACCTCTAACAATAGAGAGATGCCTTTCTCATCTACCAGGTCAGCAGGGCCCAAGTCAGACAGTAGTCAGTGCCAGCAGGAGGGGAGCAAGAGTGAGTCAGCGCAAGTGTGACAGGTGTGAGAGGGATGTCAGGCCAAGCGCCCCTCTGCCTACAGGTGTCCCGAGCAACACACATGCCAAGGAGATGGACGGTCACTGCAGGGAGAGAGCCTGGAAGGACGTTCACTACCCACCAGTAAAGAACAGGGTAAATGTACCTAGGCCCAATCCCACAAGAGGGCACAGATTACACCAATGTACCAGCTTTTTGGACCCACAGAGTTAGACCTCCCCAGACTACGAATCAAACTGCCTTTATGAATCATCAGACATCGTTGACTTACATCTACCATACAAATGCCCAGCGAGGACATGGCTCCTCAGTACCTGGTGGGTAGGTGGGGCACTCCCATAGCCAGCAGGGAGGAGGTCTGACCAGTGCTGCTGAGGGCTGAGCCCACTCCAGTTCATGAGCTCTGCTGCTACCCAGAAAGCATACAGACTAAGTTGCCCTGAATGGTGTCTCAGAGCCAAGTTGAATGGGTGACCTAGGCAGGCAGCAGATGGGATTTATAACTTTTTGCTATAAAAACATTTGTCATTTTGTCACTTTAACAAGAATTGTTCATTCCTACAATGGCCTCGGTTGTGGATACGGCCTTCTTCTCAGAGCAGAAAGGTGTTAAATGGACAGAAGCGATCAGTCACAGGGACAGGGACGTGTGGAATGGCTGGTGCCTTTGTCAAGGGACACAGGAATCCAGAGGCATGCTGGGGCGGCAGACATAGGCTCTAGTCCTACCAGGGACATGCCACCACCGGGATGGCATCAAAAGCAGATGTGGGGACAGTCACATGGCATGACTTCCACTTTTTAAGGGGGTGTTCTGAAGGGACACACCCCATTTTCATGGCAACTACATTTATTTAAACAACTCCAGAGGCTGAGTAGGGTGGGACCAAATCCAGAAGGGACTTTGCTAACAAAACACAGGGGTCTGGTCAAAGGCATCCCCAGAAGGCTCAGGGATGTGGGGTACAGGGGACAGTGGTCACCCTGCATCGTTTAGACCCACCTGCAGCTTCTGCAAAGCCAGTGCTCAGAGCAGGCAGCACCATGGAGTAAGGTAAGGGGTTCTCAGGTAAGACAAGGAAGGACAAAGCAGTGGGGAAGCTGGGCTGAGACGACTCCCAGTGTGAACAGGGGGTTCTGTCACCAACAATACAAGTTTGAAAAAGCTTGTTGTTACCCCTACTCTATGTCTGGGTGAACTGCTGGACACAAGTCCTGCCCAGGGTCTTGTGGTCAGTACACACTGACTCATCAAAATTCAGCAGAAAGAACATTCCTGCGATAATCTCCTTAGCAAGCAGCTGCTTAAGTCTCAGCTGGAAGCAAGTATCTAATAGGTTTGACATGGGGCCTGGAATGTGGACAGGCTCCAAGGGTCAGGGCCTGCCTGGCCTCCTCCCATGTCATACCTAAGGAAGTACACATGTGCAGGGGAGGGGAGGGTAAGAGAGTAAAGGGTGGGGAAGGAAAAGATGGGGGAGGTAGAGTTAGAATTGGGGAAGGAAAGGGAGATGTGGGAGGTGAAGGGGCAGGGGGAGCAAGTACGAGTACGCCCCATATCTAGCTCTCTTCCTCAGAAAGACCCTAAGGCAGACCCTGGATCCCTCAGCTGGACCTACTATTCTCAAATTCGGCCCCTCAGTCTGACGGGGCATGGGGTGCAGGATCCTGTCAGTCCAGTAATCTTGAGGCCACTTGACTTTGCTCACTGCAGCTGCTCTTGTGCCAAATGGGGGAGAAGACACCCACCCGCTCACCTCAATGATGCTGGAGAGCAGCCCCCACCCAGGGTACCCACTCCAGATGATCACTTGCCTGTTCCTTGGTGAAATTCTTGTCCCCCAGGAGGTAGGGTGTAATGAAACTCTCCCCAGGCCGCATCTGCGCCATGAAGCCATAGAAGCAGAGGTAGAACACCAGGCCCCGCCAGGATTTGAGCTCCCGGCCCTTGCCGGGGTCTAGGGGGTGCTCCTGCTTTGCCACTGCCACCACAGAGTTGGAAGGCACCATGCTGCTGACAGGCGACAGAAGGGGACACTCAACCTGGAAAAAGAGAAGGAGTTAGGCAGCTCTGCAACAGCCTGCACACCTCCTCCTTCCTCCAGAGCTGACTGCTGCTGAGCTGGCTTCCCTTCTGTCCTTCAGAGAGAGGGGCCAGAGTTGGCTTAGGAGGGCTCCGCTGGGAGGGCCTTGGTTGGAAACACACCCCTGAAGTTAGTAATGACACAAGACGAGACTAGGACAACCCCAGAGGCTGTCACCACCCCCAAGGGATTGAGCCCCCCAACTACCACGTGGGTTATAAAATTTAAATTCATTAAAACTAAACATTTAGCAATCAGTCTCAGGCCTGTTTCTTTCAGGCAAGGTGGCCTCCTCCCTCACTACCCAGGGTCTTGGGACAGCCTGCTTGGCCCAGCTCCTGGGTGTGTCCACGTGCAGCTGGGACCCAGCACCACCACTAGTCCTGGGAAGAGGCCCTGCTTGGAAGTTAGGCTCATCTGCTAGGGCATGCCCACACAAAGTTGTGACCGCCAACTGAGAGCCCACCTGGGGTCCCTGGGGCAGAATTCCCATCATCAGCCCTGGGGCCTCTGCATGGATGACAGGAGCAGGAGAAAGCTGGTGATGGGGTGAGAAGAGCAAGGAAAAAGCAGGCTGTTAGAGGTGAACCCAGGAGGTGTACTCTCAGAGGAAAGGTAGAAGAAGAGCGAATGTTCCAAGTAGCACATCTGAGTCAGTCTTCTTCCCTGGGCAACACTGAACCCTGATCTTAGACTGGGTGGAGCCAGACAGTGTCCCCTGGGGTGGGGTATCCCCAGGTGGACTCCCCATGTGAGCCAGGAAGATGCTGGCAGTACCAAGCAGTAACATGAGTCAGACTAGGTCACATGGGCTGCCCTCCATCTATATGTTCATCTGTCTGTCCATCTGATTCTGTCAATGTCTTCGCTAGCTGGGTGCAGAGTGAAGAGCACCTCTCAAACAGCTGCTCACCACCTTTGCTCAAGGCAGGGAGGACAGGTCTCCCGAGTCTAAGTTCTTCACAGTAGGTCATTTCTATCACTGTTTCTCTGTGCTGAGTAAGACTAGTTTCTGCTGAGGTCAAGCACAGATATAGAGATCCTTTCTGGGTGACTACATCAGAGTATACACGACACGGAAAAGTGTCGTGTCAGCCAAGGCTCTGGGCCAAGCAAGTGACCCTCCCTCCCTGCACATATCTGCTGTTGAGGCATGTGGACCAACCCAGGTCAGGAGGTTTGGCCCTCAATGGAAGGCAGGACCAGTTTCTGCCTCATTTCTTCATATCTATTTTTGTGACTAAAGGGAAAAAATGAACCAGGTTTGTTGTTGTTAGGTGTTGTTCAAGTCAGTTCCGACTATTAGTGACCCTATGCCCAACAGAACAAAACACTGCCCAGTCCTGTACCATCCACACAATTGTTACACTGAGTCCACTGCTGCTGCCACTGTGCTAATCCATCTCATTGGGGGTCTTCCTGTTTTTGGTGACCCTCCACTTTTCCAAGCATGATGTCCTTCTCCAGGGACTGGTCCCTCCTGATCACATGTCTAAAGCATGAGATATGAAGTCCCACCATCCTGGCTTCTAAGGAGCATTCTGGCTACGCTTCTTCCAATACAGATTTGTTTGCTCTTCTTACAATCCATTGTATTTTTAAATCTCCTCCAACACCATAACTCAAATACACCAATTCTCCTATGGTCTTTATTCACTGTACAACTTTCACGTGCATATGGAGTCACTGAAAATAACATGGCTTGGGTCAGGTGCACCTTAGTCCTCAAACTGGCATCTTTCCTCTTCAACACTTTAAACAGGTCTGTGCAGGTTTGCCTAATGCCAAACGTTGTTTGATTTCTTGACTGATGCTTCCAAGAGTGTTGATTGTGGATCCAAGCAAAATGAAGTCATCGACCACTTTAATCTTTTCTCCATTTATCATGATGTTATTTATTGGACCATTTGTGAGGATTTTTGTTTTCTTTACATTGAGGTACAATCCATACTAAAGGCTTTAGTCTTCAATTTTCATTAATAAGTATTTTAAGTCCTCTTCGGTAATTACAGTGAAATCCCCAAAGAGGTGCATCCGTATAGAATAGGTCCACAGGCGACTTTTTAGATGCTGCCTCAGTGCAGCAAGCTCAGACAAGACCAGAAGCCGGTCCAAGGAGTTGGTTCCTACAAGGTCCCAGACCACGGAGAACAATGGGAAGGCAGAGGTGAGCTCTGAGGATACCCAGCTGCTGCACGCGGCTCCATAGTCTGGGAGGAGGGACTCGAGTCAAGGGGTGATGGGGGTGGGGGTAAGAAGACGCCGGGTGGCGCTCACAGCCCCAGCTAAGCGGTTAGAAAGCAAGCGAAACCCGCCACACCGTCACGATTCCGAGCATGCAAGGACTGAAAGCGCCAGCGGAGAACTTTGGTGGCGGAGGTCGGAGTCCCAAGTGGGTGCTGGGGTGAATGAGGGGCAAGTTGGTACAAACAAGAATGCCCAAAGCATTCTTGCCTATGCACACCCACACACACCCTGCGACCCCGAGTCGGCACACCTCAGATGCCCCGCGCCCACAAACCACTGGCTTGCGTTCCCTACCGCACTTCCTCCCCGTGAGTTCCAGTGGCCATGCAGGCCGAGTACCTGAGCACCGTGGCCTGCGCTAGACGGCCTCTCCTCTGGATTCAGAGCGAAGACAACGCGTGCCTACCCGGACTGGATTACGGCTCCCATAATGCTATGCGGCGGGCGGGCGCATGCGCTGCCAGGTGGTTGGAGGGGCTTGGCCGCCCACCTGAGTCACTCGTGTTAAGGGATAGGAGTTGTCTGCGAGACCACTGGATTGTATGCCCGTGCGCACATGGCACGGGCATACAACAGGATCCACGTTGCAGGCTGCGTAACAGCCACAGCACATGAGGTCATAACATTTCCAGGGTCTCAGCGCACTATCCCGGGTATCGGCTCCAGTAGGGTACTGCACGTGGTCGCCTCAGGGCGCACAAGTCCCGCCCCGCCCCCCAGGCTCCCCTCTCCACTTCCCCAGGTGTGTGCGGGGTGGTGGGGGGGGGGTGGGAATGGGGGTGGGGGGTGTCTAAACAGCTCCGTGTAGAACTGTTAGAAATGAATCCCTATGTCGCATAAAAGACACACGATGAGACTAAATTATCTTGGCAAAGCAAAATTTTCTCCTGCAAGAGGGTGCATGCGCATAGGCATCTCAAGGCTGTGTCTCACCCCATTGGCTAGGGTTTTGACAGCACAATCTTTTCCCTTACCCAGTTGGCTAGTTCAAGTTTTTAGGGCGCGCAATCGTACTTTAGGAAAAGAAAACGAGAAGGATCATAAATTATTTACTCAAGTCAGCAAGTAACCAAATAAAATGAGATCCGGAAATTAAAAAAAAAAAAAAAAAGGTTACCCGAATACAATAAATAGGATTATAATAAATACTTATATATTTCACACACACACACACACACACAATTCCCCCCCTCCTTTTTTTTGAAGTAAAAGTGGGGGGGGGGGAAGTCACCTGAATACAATAAACAGGATTATATATATTTTTTTCTTTTTAGACTTCTTCATTCTTTAAATTTTGCAAGGAGATGTTGACTTTGGTGTTCATATGCTTCTAGGTGAAAAGGTTATTTTTGGTATAGGGGTGGTGGTTGTTTGGATAGGGCTGTTTCTATGAGTTTTAGTACTAATCCTCTCATACAGGGTATAATACAGCATCCCATTAGTGTTAATACGCCAAATACAAAAATTAAAGAGGTGAGGACCAAAATCATAAGCCATTTCCATTTCCCGAATTATTGTTCCATGATATTAGAAAAGGGGTCATCTATGCCTGAATTATCAGCGAGTTCATTAGCAAAGGTGGTCAACCCTTGTAATGCTTCAGTAATGGTACCATCAGGAGCTGCGTTATTGAGAATGAAAGTACAACATTGCACTTTGATGATAACACATACTTCTTTTTCTGCTAATATCTTATCTAGGGCTAACTTGTTTTCCCAGGCCATTTTGCTAGTAGGTCCTAATTGTTCTGCTGTTCCTTTTATAGCACCCCTGGTATAGTTTACAAATCTTTGTTGATTATAATTGTTGTTGTTGTCAGGTGCCATCGAGTCAGAATCGACTCATAGCGACCCCATGCACAGCAGAACGAAACAATATCCGATCCTGGGCCAACGTCACTACCGCTGCCACACTTGACGCCATCAATGATGACACCTGGCTGATCCATCTCGTTGGGGGTCTTCCTCTTTTTCTCTGACCCTCCACCTTACCCAGCATGACATCCTTCTCCAGCTACTGTTCTCTCCGGACAATGTGTCCATCTTGGCCTCCAAGGAGCACTCTGGCTGCACTTCTTCCAAAACAGATCTATTAGTTCTTTTGGCAGTCCACGGCACTTTCAGTACTCTCCTCCAACACCACAACTCAAAGGCATCAATTCTTCTACGATCTTCCTTATTCACTGTCCAGCTTTCTCATCCATATGAGGTTATTGAAAATTATAATAGATGTAGTTAATCCAGTCCACATTTTTGTTAATGGTTGACCACCAGAATAATACAGATTCAAACCCTGCAGCTATTTGGTTTCTTGTTTTGAATTTGTTTGGCACCCCTTAGGGAGTAACTACACTTCTCTTGGCTATATGCCTGTTTCCTGTAGTTGTTGGTTGATAGAATACCAGGGTGAAAGGGATGGCCAATTGCACCAAAGCACAGGTGCCACTCCAATTTGCCAGTAAAGCCCCGAATAATTGTTTCCCATAATACCACCAGACATCTGCTCACAAAATAGCTAGGGCTGACTGATTTTGGAGCTCTTTAAAGAGTTTGTGCTCACTGTATCCCATCAGGTTTCTGATGACCATCATCAAATTCCCCCCTTGTCTGGAGAGACACAAAGTGAAATTGACATTTGAGGTTGGAGCCCTAATGATCTTCAGGGGCTGACCCATAAGACCTCTGACATTCGGGAACAGTTGTGATATTGAGTTACAGGATTCGTTGCCCCAGAATATAGGGTCTTGGAAGAGAGCAACTTTACAGTGCATGCCCTGAGAGTCTGAGGACCACCTGAGTGGAAAGGGGACCACTTGGGCTTCTGGACTTCCTGTTGCACAAGCATAACAATCGTTCTTATTTAGAGTGAGAGCAGAATATTTAATCCATTCCAACCAAGCATTCACATCCCCATGTCCTGTTTCTATAGCTGTAGTTTGTCTTAGGTCTTTAACTGACTTAATTGTCACTTTGGAAGGGTCATTTCCTGAACTTAAGTGGGGGGTACTAGATCTGAATAATTTCTAGGATTCTGTGTTTGAGTTCTATGCTTGGTAAAGGTAGGGCTTGAGTTTTGTCTAGTTTTAGAGAGGAGATTCCTATAGGATCCTTTCCTGTAACATCAGTTCCCAATCAATAGTTTCCTATTATTGAAGGTTCTCTAGTCATGGTTTTGGGATTATCTATAATTAAGAGTAATAGATTGATTGCATTGTAAGGGTTTGCAATGGAGGGCTGGGGTGGACCCTCGTATGAGCTAGAAGTCCATTATCAATCTTGGGTGGTCCACAAAACATCATTCCAGTTATTACAGGGACCCCTCAAGGCACTATATTTATGTTTGTTTCTCACTGTTCTAAAGGGGAAAGATTGGACAATTGTCTCTGAGACTTCTCTTGTCTGCACGGGATAACAGAGCAGGAAGAGATGCCATCGTTGTATCTACTATTAACTTGACTGGCTGGTCATAGGCAAAATCCCTTTGCATCTCCCTCATGGCAATGGTACATTTTACCCATATTGGCTTCTAAACCCAAACCATCTTGTCAGGAACACGTTAGAACCCTTGGGCCCTAGACCCCTCTTATTCTGGCTTCGTATTTACCCCTGTACCCTGAGTTTTCTCCTATTATAAACAGGGATCAAGAAAGTGGGTAAGATATATCTAGTCCAACAAGAATAGTAATACTGAGAAGACTAGCCTCAAGACAAAGATAAGAATAGCAAGACCTGACACCCTAATTGAAGCAGCTGGCCACAGGCAGAACCATGAAGATAATGCCTAGAGCTGACAACTGCAGAAGGAACTCCATTTTTACTAAGTCTGCATCCCTTGATGAATAGTCAACATATCACTCCTCTTAATATGTTTTAGCCCATTCTTAGAGGAAGAGAACACATACTTTTATAAGCTCCAGTGCACCCCCATTTTACCAGGTCTGAGAAGCGGCAACTCAGTGGGACTAGTTGTTTAGACCTCCAAGAGCCAGAACGACCAGGGAAAAATGTGACAATCTGGCAGAGGTGTGGCAAGGCAGCCTCTCAGATTCTTTCCAGGGTCACTTTGAGAGGTTCTCTAGGTGAGGAATGTGTTTCCCATAGGTAACTACATTTCCCTTGGGGAGAGTCCTTTTTTTACAGGTTCCTTTATTTGAGTAGTTAGTCCACTCCTCAGCACTTGGCTGTCTCAATGGTCGGCTGTACCTGGGAAGGGCCCTCACTGTTCAGCTGGAGTCTGTTCTCTTTCCAGGTCTTAATCAGCATCAAGTCTCATGGTCAGAAGTGATGAACAGTGAATTTGAAGGAATGGGTTTGGACCCAAAGTTCTTTTAATGTCTACAGCATAATATAGTTTTCCTCCTCTTAAAAAGATGAAATGCATACATACAGGGTAGCCCACATTTTAACAACAACAACAAAAATGTTTTTATTTTAGAAAGCATATTGGTACACCAAATATCTTTTTTTGTTTTTTACCCCCAAATATCTTTTTTTTTTTTTAAATTGGCTGCAAATGTGTATGTGCCAAATAACAGATGAAACAAACACTGATAGACCTGAAATAAGAAATAGAGAAATCTACAATTATAGTTGAGTACTTGAACACCCCTCTCAGGAACTGATCGAACTACCAGACTGAACACCAGGAAAGGTATAATAGATTTGAACACCATAGTCAAACAACAGAATCTGATGGACATATATGAAATACTCCACCCAGCAACAGTAGAATACCAATGACGTCCCTAGGGGAATACAGAGGGTTTGAACCCCACCACCAGGTAATACTCTTGAGGGGAAGGAGTGTGACACCAAAATGACTAACTATAAAACTTTTGTGCTGTGTTGCAACAGAAATATATGATTTTTAAGAAAAAAATCCCTGTTGTTCGTTATAACAACAAAAACATTTTTCATGAACCCAGATTACATGGATCATTATACCAACAAGGCTAAAACTATATGCTAATTTACTTTACAACCTTCTAATGACCTCTGATCGGAGCTGTCATTATTTCCTAATTACAAGGGCACTTTGAATGATGTGGGATGGCTGCATGTGCCACACACACATCCTGTTGTTTGTGTTCTGCCAATGTTTTTATAGCTGCTGACTTTGTCAAAATTTCTGTTATTTTAGCTACAATATGGTGGTAATTGGACATCTGGTTTGACGTTTTAGTATCAGTACTGGACTGCGAACGACAAGGTCATTTTTTTTTTTACAATTTCCAATTTTCCTAGATTTATATTTCGTACATTCCATGTAAGGATTATTAATGGATGTTTACAGCTATTTCTTCTCTTATTGAGTTGTACCCCATTTGCAAATGAAGGCCTCAAAAGCTTTGTTCCATCCACTCATTAAGGTCAACTCCAATTTGCAGAGTCAGCTCTTCCTTAGGCATATTTTGATTGCCTTCCAAACTGGAGTTCAACTTCTGACACTACATCAGAACACATTTAACTGATATTCATAAGGTTTTCAGTGGCTAACCTTTCAAAACTAGTCAATTTCTCCTTCTTCCTAGTCTGTCTTAGTCTGCTGAAACCTGTCCAACATGGGTGTACTGTTGGTATTTGAAATACTGGTACCATAGTTGTCAGGTTCACAACACACAACTTAGTATGATCTTACAACTCTATCATATATTATCCTATGATTGAAATTGACAATAAGCATTACTAAGAATTCTGTAATTCGTGCGGTTTGACACCATGAGTTACTGCACTTGTTGACACAAACCCATGATGTCACTGCAGAATAGGTATATATATATTTTTTTTCTTAAATGTTTTATTGTGAATTATGTGATAGTTTACATGGGGGAACATTAGTTTTATATTCATTCTATCGTATATCGTCTTGTTGCCATGGTTACAATCCCCTCCATGCAATCCTCCCCTCCCCGCCTCCAGGTCTCCAGCTGCTCCATCGCTCCATGTCATCATCTCTGCCTCCATCTCAGGCATAACTGCTTCTCTGGGTAGGGTCCCGCTCTCTGCTCTTCTCCCTTGATGGTCCTAGGGACCTCCGCTCCTAGACTGAAAAGTTAATCACTCCCCTCC
>NW_006408909.1:1453323-1454628 GCF_000296735.1 Chrysochloris asiatica
TGCTTGTCCTTTCAAGTGGGAATTTCCCATCTCTGGAGATCTGGATGTGGTTCAGGCTTCCACTTATAGTCTTATATATTGCAGAGGATTCTCAGGAAGCCTCCTTCGCTGGGCACGTTGTAGCCCCATTTTAGGTATTTCAATCAGTTATAGGCAGAAGACGGACTTACAAGCTTTCTATGGTGATGCTTTTCACTATTTCTTTCTCTCTCCCTCCAGTGTCTATTTTATAATATAATGCAAGGAAAACCAAGATTCAAAACAGACAAGCATCTTAATATTATTCCCCCCTTTTCCACATTCCAGCCATGGCTCAATCTCTGTATCCCAGAACCCTGTTGTTCCCAGGTTGTGCATATATCATTATTTACCTCTGTCTCACTTAGCCCATTGAGACCTGTCTAATTATTCTCCCATCTGCTTTGTTCTTCCATTCCCCTCTCCCTACTTGTGTAGTGCCCCCTCCCTATGACCCAAACTATCCTGTGTCTAATCCCTGCCCTGTGCTCCACCTTCCCCTCCCTCCCCTCACCCACCCCCAACATCCAAATACCCCCAAATATCTTTTAAAACAGTATTATGTTCTCAGAGGATCTGAAACATTAATACAAAAATAAAATACATACAAAGTCTTGAGCAATGTATAATTTTTAAAAATTGCTATCACAACAACCAAACAAATCCTTAACTATCCTTTAAATGGATTAATTTATACAATTTTACTGTAGAAAGAATATCAAAGATATTAAAACAGAACAAAACAATTTCTCAGTGCCTGGTTCACATTTATGGTTCACCTTGTATGTGTAAACTCAGAATTTTGCATTGTAAGCTCAAACAGCCTATGTCTACATTTATCTTAATAATTCTATTTGATACTGCATAGGACCACTACTGTAAAAGACTAAGAAAAAGATCCCATATTAAAGGGGGGTGGATTCTTTGTTGGTTGCTGGTTGAGGAGAGGGAGGGAGAGGGGAAACACAGGGCAGGGAATAGATACAGGGTAGTTTGGGTACTGGGGAGGGGGGTAATATGCAAGAAGGGAGAGGGGAATGGAAGAACAAAGCAGATGGGAGAACAAGTAGGCAGGTTAGCATGGGCAAAGTGGGATAGAGGTAAATAATGATGTATGCACAACCTTGGAACAACAGGGTCTGGGATACAGAGATTGAGACATAGTTGGAATGGGGAAAAGGGGGAAATTATGTTAAGATGCTTGGCTGTCTTTTGAATCTTGGTTTTCCTTGCATTATATTATAAAATAGACACTGGAGGGGGAGAGAAAGGAATAGCCAGAAACAT
>NW_006408909.1:1455478-1467160 GCF_000296735.1 Chrysochloris asiatica
TACCCAAAATGGGAGGTGCTACAAAGGCAAGAAGTGACTAGCTTACAAGCTTTCAAGAGGGAGGCTAGATCCAGAAGGCGTGAAGGATGGTAGAATCTCCACTGAGTAGTATCCAGTCTGTCTAGGCGGGGCTGATGAAATGAAATACAGATGGGTCTCTTATGATACAATAGTGAATAATTGTTATCAGGACTGCTTGTGAGGGTTGGGAATGTAAAGGTAGACGTTTTGTAGCAAGGAAGGAAGTGATTAACTTTTCAGTCTAGGAGCACAGGTCCCTGGGACCATGAAGGGAGAAGAGCAGAGAGCGGGACCCTACCCAGAGAAGCAGTGATGCCTGAGATGGAGGCAGAGATGATGACATGGAGAGATGGAGCAGCTGGGAACTTAAGACACAGAGAGGGAGAAGGGCTGTGTGCTGATGACCGTGGGGGGTGGGGGGAAGGGAAGACAGGCTTGTATTGTATACCCTTTGGTTGGCTGATGATGCATGGAAGAGACTGTAACCAGGGCAATGAAATGATATAAGATAGGATGAATGTAAAATTAATGTCCTCCCATGTAAACTATCACACAATTCACAATAAAACATTAAAAAAAAAAAAAAAAAGGAATTCTATTTGAAAAACTACCATATTGGCTGTAGATTGTTTCTCCTTTCTATGGGGATAAGGTATTGTCTTCTATGGACCACCTCCTCCTGCCCCTCTTTTTTTTTTTTTTTTTCCATTTTGGGCATACTCTCTAAAAATGTCCTACCATTGCACATTTAAAGTTTTCTCCTCTGGCCGATTTTGGGCTCCCCTCCCCTCCTGTTTTGTCCTGACTGTGGGGGTTGGCATCCTAAAGGGCATTGGTTAATTATCCTTCCCTGAGTTGCCTGCCTGAAAGTGGTGGTGGTGGTGGTGTGTCTTGGAGTTGATTCTGACTCATAGTGACCCTATATATGGTTTCTAAGGCTGTAAACCATTACAAGAGCAAAAAGCCTCATCTTCTTCCTGTAGAACTGCTGGTAGTTTTGAACTGCTGACCTTGATGTTTGTAGCCTGATTTGTAACCATTATGCTACTAGAGCTCCTTGCCCTAAGGTTGACAACATAGTTTCAGCTTTCTTTTTCTGTTTTTCTTTATCCCGTTTTACATATAGCTTTTCAGTTTCCTTTAATAGTTCTTCCATAGACCTGTTTTTCCAGTTTTCTATGTTTTTGTGTGTCCTTTTACAGCCAAGTGTTAGTGACAAAACAGAGCTTTAACACTCCCTGGCCCAAAGGATCTTTTGGGTCTAATCTGGCGTATTTTCTCATTTGCCCTCTTTTTTTTTTTTGGTCTCCTGAACCAGTTAAGGGTACACTGATGATCCCAATTTCTCCTCTTCCTAAGGGGCTTTTCCAAGAAGAGAGTTCAGGATTGCAAGTCTAGGGTGTAGGAGGAAGGGCAGGATTGTAAGGCAGGGGATAGAGAGAAAAGGGGGTCCCAAGGGGAAGAAAGTTTTTCTGTCTTTGCCTTGTTATCCCTTGTCTTAAATGCAAATAGGACATCAGGACCCCGTCTCCAGCATAGGGCATAATCTATTTCCTCCTGAGGGATAGGACTTTTGTTATTGACATAGTCAATTAAAAATTGACAGACCCAGTCCTCCTCTGAGTCAAATTTAGACCAAAAGACAGTTTAAAAATTGGTCCCTGTGTCCCAAAGAAACAGCAATATCTTATCATTTGTTGTTTATATTTCTCTTTAGTTTGTGCACTATTATTGTAATACTTTAGCATTAATCCTAATAGACTATTATGGGGAATTTTATCCTTGGTTTCATTTTCTTTAGAGGTTCTTTTACTGGTATTATTTCCCATCCCAGCTACCTGGCTGTGTCTTCTTACAAAGAGGCTCAATCCCACTTCTATACTTGGAGGTTTCTTGCTCTCTTTTATTTTTGCTTCGTCCATTCCCAGCCGCTTCCCTCACGGAAATGTTGGACCCCTCCTAGCAATTGGTGTGTTGGTATAAACCCCAGACTCGGACCAAGTCCTTGAGTCGATACTGCCCTAAGCCGTATGAGGTGGTCACGGTCACGGAACCATGGATCAGGACTGCACACTTGCTTTGTGCCCAGGGCACGTCTCATTCATACACACACAACCTCCAGGATGTCACAACAACCAAGAAATCATTGGTCGCCCCTGCAGTTTTGCTCACCTTGGCCTGTGCACAGAGTTACCCGGTTGCCACATGGTGATGCTCAAGTAGGTCTTCTCCCACTTTGCCAAGAGAACGGATTTATTCGCTTCCTTGGGAGACCTCAGCAGATATCACCTGAAGGTTGCTGTAACTAGACAGCAGGATGCATCTCTCTCAAAGGAGAAGGCTAAAGCTGCTTCCCAAAGGGAATGGGAAAGCCCGGACGGGCCCCCAAATTGTTAGAAATGAATCCTGATGACACATAAAAGAGACTCTGTGAGCCTAAATTACCTTGGCAAAGCAAAATTTATTCCTGCAAGAGGGTGCATGCACATAGCCATACATAACAGGAACAGGCCAGCGACCACACTGAGTGGGCAGTCTACTCAGGTTTCTAATCCCTGACGAGAGTTTCAAGGCTGTCTCTCACCCCATTGGCTAGGGTTTTGACCACACAATCTTTTCCCTTACCCGGTTGGCTAGTTCAAATTTTTAAGGTGCGCATTCCTACTTAAGGAAAAGAAAAAGAGAGCTATCATAAATTCTTTACTCACTTCAGGAAGTAACCAAAGAAAAAGAGAGAGATCATAAAGTCTTTACTTCAGGAAACAACAACAACAACAAAGGTTACCCAAATACAATAAACAGGATTATAATACACACACACACACGTATATATATATATTTTTTTCTCCCCTCCCCCCTCCCCATAGACCCTCCTAGGCCTTGGAGCACCTACCCTGGTACAATACATGGGGTCTTGGTTGCGGGTTATCAGAGTGCTGTAGTGGCCAGGCTCCCTGCACCCTGCCCTGCTTTGACCAAGGCCGGCCTTTGGACTCATGCCTCCGTCTAGCCCTGGCTGTGGCTCTCAATTTCACATGCCCAGAAGCTGTCTTTTTTGTGTTCATTTTAAACGTTTCTTTCCGGCAAAGCCATAAGTGCAAGAGCACTGGTCCCTGTCCCTGGCAGGCAGGTCCATGGGGCATCTTAATGCAAGGCACCAGATGGGCAGCAGCATGTGCAGTTGTCCCTGACCCCTATTTGTTGTAATTTTCTATGCTCCCATGAACAGAGGAGACTCTGCACTACTGACCAACTCATCCTTTTATGAGAGGCGAGGAGCAGGGGTGGGGAACGTGGTCACCCCACACACACACCAGCCATACTCCTAGTGCCTGGGACCCACTTATGTTCCCTTAGGATCCCTGTCCACTTCCAGGACTGACCATGAGCCAGTCAGGTTCTTGTGCAGAGTTGGAAGCTATACGGGGCAGGGGCACGACACTTTGTGGCCCCAGGGCTGCTGTACACCCTAGGTCCCCAGCATAGGAAGCATAATAGGGAGAGAAACACCCTTGCAGATTTTAGATTGTGGGACCCAGTAAGTTGAAGATGGAAGGACCTCTATGGCAAGGCTTGGAAGTTCAGCCACCCATAGGCCAACTAACAGTCAGGTATAATCCTGGCCACCTTTCATGGGCAGGCCCACCAAGAGAGTACACAGGTGAGGGCTTTGGCTCATGGAGACCCCATGTGCAACAGAAGGAAGCATTACTCAGCTCTGCAACATCTTCATGATCATTGGTATATATAGCAGTTCCGAGTTGAGACTATTGTATCAATCTATCTCGTTAAGGGTGTCCCTTGTTTTCACTGAGTTGACACTTTGCCAAACATGTCCTTTTCTAGAGATTGATCTTTCTTAGTGGCATGTCCAAAGTAAGCTAGCCAAAAATTTCCCATCCTTGATTTTAAGAAACATTCTGAAAGGACCACACCTACCTGCTGCCCAATCCAGACCAGCCAGCCAGGGTCTGATTAGACCTGTTGTTAAGTGCTGTCAAGTCTGTTCCTACTCATAGTGACCCTGTGTAGGGTTTCCAAGAAGCAGCTGGTGAGTTTGAACCTCTGACCCTGTGGTTCAAACTGACCTTGTGGTCCAGTGCTTTATCCTACAGCGCCACACTGTGGGTGACTGGAATTTGTTGTTCTAGAGAGAAGCAGGGAGACATTTCCCGTCTTCAAGGGGAAAAAAAGAAGCTTCCAGAAGCCTCTGTATGTGATGTGCTTTTTCAAGCCTGTGCAGATACCCAGGCCTCAGCTTCAAGCCAACATAGCAGGCAGGCTGACATTAGAAAGTAGTGTCAGTTACCAAAAATGGAGACTTACGTGGTGCTGCAAGATAGTGCGCTGCGTTGTAAGGTTGGTTTTAACTGCAAGGTCAGCAGTTCAAATTCACCAGCTGCTCTTCAGAAACCCTACTCCAGCACTTAATACCAACAACAATAGACACAGATGGTCTAAGTTGAGATCACCTGAGAATGGTTCCTCATTTGGTTATCAGCAGCCTCCAGTGGTTCTCACAGACATTGTTTATCCCTTAAACACTTAAGTGCTAGCTAGTTGCTCTCAGGGGCACAGAAAGGAGTGTTTGGAGGGGGATCCCTGAGTGTGAGGATCCCTGGGAATGGGACCTGCAGTCTAGAGGATCAGGACAGGACAGTGGTACTGAGCCTAAGCCTTACCTCTGTGGCTCCAAGCACATTTGCTCGCAGTGATATGGTCCATGGATAGGAGAACCTTCCTTATAACACTCTTTCTGATGACTAGGGAGCAATAACTGTACCCACCATGACACTCTGCAGCCTGCAGTCTTCCTTCCCATAGCCCTGGGCTGACTTGAGCACATATTCCAGTCAGCAGCTGTTCTCAACACAAAAGAGTTCTAGCCACTCTCTGGAAACACAGATATCACTCTAAAATGGTGCTTTCATCACCCAAGGCACAACTCCTAACTCCACCCCATCCCTGCCTCTCAGTCCCCAGCATGAACCCTGCCTCAATGGTGGCAGAGAGGAAATGTGACTTCCAGGTTGAGACACAGTGGCATGGATGGTCCCACTCTGGAAAGACAGACTGGGTCCCATGTGAAATGCAGCTCCCCCTTTCAAAGAGCTCTCCCCAGTCTCCTGGACTTCTGGCCTCTTTGGCTCAGCCAGAACATACTGTCCTCTGTGGGCTTAGTTCCAGAGGACAGGACTAAGGGGAGACTGTTGGAGCCAAGCTCAGAGGGAGAACAAGCCAAAAGGGTAGAAATTCTTTTATCTTACAAGGCTGAAGTGGAAAAGGGGAACCCAGGTAAGAGCCAAGGGGACCTGAGCTGACCTTGAGCTAGTCTCTGAAAGAGACCTGGATCAGAACTGAGACGTGGGGGAGGTAAGAAAAAGCAGGAGAGGAAAAGGACATCAACAGAAATGGACCAGGAATAAGGGCAGCAAGTAGTGAATTTTTCAGTTTTGAGTTGTTGCAATTTAAAGCCTCCCTTCTTCTCCCAAAGTCCCCAACAAAGTGTTTTTCTTCACACACATACTTACACACAAGAAGGCACACTTATACATGCAGGCATGCATGCTTATACATACTTGTATATATGCAGGCATACACACTAACACAGGCACACCCGCTCACACATACCTTCAGGTATGCATGTTCACTCACATGAACTCACACAGCAGGCATGCCTGCTCATACACTTAAGCACACACCCTCACATACATGCTTATACATGTAGGCTCATGCTCACACACACACAGGTATATATGTATTAGCACACATAGACATATCCTTGTTCACACACAGTCACTCCTGTACTCCTATGAGTAGTTTGTATGGTGGGAAATGAAGCTGAGCCTGAGGTCTTGCAGATATCACAGCAGGGTCAGTGTGGTCAGACAGTGGGATGACCCTTTGTGGATCAGCTCAGCATGGCAAATGGCAAGGTCAGCTAGCCATCCTGGTGGTCAGGGGTCTTTGATGATGCTGATAGTGGTGGCTTTGTCCTCGGCAGTGAGTGTAGGAGGAGAGGGATAGGGGGTGGCTCACTCCTGGAGAAGGTCTTAGAAAAGATGCTGACACATAAACACCACACAGTCACAGTAACAGTCATAGGACATGAGAGGCCCTGTTTGCAGGAAGCCCAAGATGCGCCTTGTGTACAAGGCCCCCATGGTGGACCCAAGGGACACAAAGGGCAGCAGAGAACAACATCTGGCAAGAAGGGCCAGGAAGGTGCTGGGCTGAGACAGTCTTCGGGGCCTGCAGATCTCTCCAAGAGTCCCCAAAAGCCATGCATTTATCAAGAAAAATCTCAGCACCTCCTATGCCTGAGGACTCCAATGAAAACATGTGATGGCCTAAGTGACCCCTCAGTAAAGGGGTTTCTGCTGAATAAATATATTTGTAAATTGCTTAGTCCTGGTGTGGCGCTGTGGGCTAATGCATTAGACTGCAAAGTCGTTTGAACTGCAAGCTTGGTGGTTCAAGCTCACCAGTTTCTCCTTGGAAACCCTATTCAGGGTCTCTATGGGTTGGAAATAACTCAATGATTCCCTTTACAACAACAACAACAATATTTCTTAGATTCTTTGAGTACTAACAACTTTTTTGTAAAATTTCTACACTGAATTACATTATTAGTTAGAACGTTATTAGTGACAAAGCAGAAGCCTTTTTTAGTTTTCTTTCTTTTCCTTTAATTACTACTTCAGTCTCAAAAAAGTAATTGATATAGGTTCACAAGTATTTATTACGACAATATTGTAGCTAAAACACCAGAAAAATTTGGCAAAATCGACAACTATAAAAATACCAGCAGCAACAGGAACAGTGCTGCTTGATTGTAGTGCAAAGTAATGAAACCATGTGATTTGAAAGCATCGTTGTAATTGGATCACGATGACAGTACTGACTGGAGCACTGTGTTGTTGTTGTTGTTAGGTGCCTGCCAGTGGGTTCCAACTCATAGCGACCCTATGAGTAGCAGCTGGTGAATTTCAACCGCTGACCATGTGGCCCAGAGCTTATCCTACAGTGTCACACCACGACTCCATTAGAAGATTCAAAAAGGAAATTAGCATCATTTGGGAGTATATTAATACACATAAAATGGGCATACAAAAAAGGTTTTTGTTTTGCTGTTATTATGTGCTATCAAGTCAGTTCAGACTCATGGAGACCATGTGCAGAGCTTCTGAAAACAACTGGTAGGTTTCAACTGCTGACCCTGCATATACAGTGCTTATCCTCCAGTGCCACATCATGGCTCTACAACTAACTACAGGAGCATTTTTAATAAAAAAAATAATAATATGTTTCTAGAGAAATAATGCATATACAATTTTATAGACATCATTTGCATGCCACTTCCTGACATGTCACCACTCATCTGTCATTTTGTCATACTGTGGTGGCAGCTTGTGTATTGCGATGATATGCCACCGGTATTTTAAATATCCACATGATCACGCATGATGGACAGGTTTCAGTGGAGCTTCCAGAATAAGATAAACTAGGAAGAAGGAGAGGCAGACTATTACTGAATGTTTAGCCACTGAAAACCTTATGAGTAGCAGATAGAGTACCATAAGGTGAGCCCCTCAGGTTGGAAGATATTCAAAACATGACTGGGGAAGAACTGCCTCCTTAAAGTAGAGTTGATCATAATGATGTGGAACCTTTGATTGCTGATGGAGAACAACTCAAAATAAAAAGAAACAGCTGCAAACATCCATTAACAAATGGAACATGGAATGTATGCAAGTATGAACCTAGAAAAATTGGGAGTTGTCAAAAATGAAATGAAATGCACAAAGATCAATATGGTAGGCATTAGTGAGCTGAAATGGACTGGTACTGACCATTTTGATCTGATAATTATATGGTTTCCTATGCCAGAAACAGTAAAATCAAGAAGATTGTCATTGCATTCATTATCAAAAAGAATATTTATAGACCTATCTTTAAGAACAATTCCATCCGTGATAGAATAACTATGCGAATACAAGGAAAACCAGTTAGTACCACGATGACTCAAATTTATGCACCAACCAATAAAGTCAGTGATGATGAAACTGAAGAATTCTACTTCTTCGGTCTGAAATTGATCAAGCATGCATCACAATGTGTTAATAATTACTGGTGATTGGAATACAAAGGTTAGAAGCAAAGTGGAAGGATCAGTCATTGGAAAATATGGCCTTGGTGACAGAAATGATACTGGAGACCACATGACAGAATTTTTCAAGACCAATGACTTACTCATTGCAAATACATGGCTTTCACCAGATGGAATACACAGGAATCAAACTGACTACACCTATAGGAAGAGACCCTGGAAACAAGGCTAGAGGCATACTGTGGAACACACCATCAATTGCTGATATGCAAGTTTAGACTGAAACTTAAGAAAATGAAAACAAGTCCACAAGAGCCAAAGCATGACCTTGAACATATCCCCCTTGAACTTAGAGATCATCTCAAGAACAGATTGCATGCATTAGACACTAAAGACCCAAGACCAGAGTGTTGTAGGATGACATCAAGAACATCATACAGGAAGAAAGCAAAAGGTTATTTAAAAGGCAAGGAAGAATGAAAAGACGAAAATGGATCTCAGAAGAGACTCTGAAACTTGCTCTTCAGCATAGAGATGCTAAAGCAAATGAAAGAAATGAAGAGGTAAAAGAGCTGAATAGAACTTTTCAAAGGGCAGCTCAAGAAGACAAAATCAAGCATCATAATGAAATGTGCAAAGACCTAGAGTTAGAAAAACAAAGGGATGAACATGCTCATCATTTCTCAAGTTAAAAGAAATGAAGAAAAAATTCAAGCCTCAAGTTGAAATATTGAAAGATTTTGTGGGGGAAAAATGTTGAATACTGCAGAAAGCATCAAAAGAAAATGGAATGAATACACAGTCATTGTGCCAAAAAGAAATGGTTCAACCATTTCAAGAAGTAGCATATGTGATTATGAATGTTGCAAATGTAAAGGTAGACATTTTGTAACAAAAGGAATGGAGTGGTTGCTTTTGTAGTCAAAGAACAGAGGACCCTGGGACCATCAACAGAGAAGAGCGGAGTGCAGGACCCTATCCAGAGAAGCAGTGATGCCAGACAAGGAGGCAGAGATGATGACATGGAGAGATGGAGTGGCTGGGGACTCTAGACTCAAGGAGGGAGAGGGGCTGTGTGCTGGTGGCAGGGGGCTGGCATGAAGGGTATACCCTTTGGTTGTTTGAATGGTTAAATATTGTATATATTCCTGAGTGCTACGATGTATGTCCAAAAAAAAAAAAAACAAATAAACAACAGAGGGATTGGAAGAAAAAAAAATTTACATCTTCTGGAGGCAGTTCTACTCTGTCCTATAGGGTAGGCATGAGTCAGAACTGACGACAATGGCTTTTGGTTTATATCTTAATGTGAGCATGTAGTATACTCTAAGATACATTAACTGACAATTGTTGGAACACAGTATATATAGAATAATCCAGGTCTGTAAAAAACTACAGAAGAAATAGATTCAAAATTTGTATATGTTCAAACAGGAATACTATGGAGATACGGGTTTCGTTTCAGACTACAGCAATAAAGCAAATATCAAAATAAAGCTAGTTAAAAAAAAAAAAAAACCACAACGAAGTAGCATATGATCAAGAACTGATGGTACTAAGGAACAAGTTCAAGCTGCACTAAAGGCATTGGCAAAAAACAAAGTTCTTTTTGATGACGAATGTGATGCCATTCCTCTTCAAATTGTTATTCCTGGCATAGTAAATCATATGATTGTCAAATTCAAAATGGCCAATATGCGTCCATCTCAACTCACTAATGCTTAGGATATAGATTTTTGTGAATTCCATTTAATTTCTGACAACTTCCAATTTTCCTAGGCTCATGCTTCATACATTCCACATTTTTGTTACTATAAATGTCTTCAGCTTTTTCTCATCATTTTGAGTTGTGCCCCATTAGCAAATGAAACTTTTCTCCATTTGCATTGTCACAGTCAACTTTACATTGAGTAGGCAGCTCTTCTCCACCATATTTTGAATGTCTTACAACCTAAGGGCCTCATCTTCTGGCACTATTTCTGACAATATTCTGGTGCTATTCGTCATGTTTCAATATTCAATATTCTGGTGATACCTAAATGTGTTTCATAATGTTTTCAGTGGCTAACCATTCAGAGAAGGGAACCAGAGATATCAATTTATAATGAAGACAAGCACAAAGTAAAAAGTGGGAATAGTGTAGATACAGAACTTCCAAATGACAAGGATATCAAGTATATCTCAAAATAAAACACTCTTTTAAATTGGGAAGAAATAATAAATAAAGTATCTTGGTGGTGCTTTTATTCATTTTCTTTGAGATTACACAGTGATTTATGTGCTAGACTGCAAAGTCGATTTGAACCACAGGGTCAGCAGTACAAACTCACCAGTCACTCTGGGTCAGAACCAACTGAACGGCACTTAACAACAACATCATAAATATTTTTTTTTTTAAAAGGAAAATCAGAAAGATTTAGTAAGCAATAACACAACAGAAAATTAAAAGATAACCCAAAACCAAAATGAACTCAATGCAGAAAATTATGTAGAACAAAGAAACCAGCAGCACTACAAAAAAAAACACAAAAAAAAACACACACACACAGAAAAATGATAGCCATCAATTCAAACCTATTGATACTTGCACTAATTGTAAATGAATTAAATGTACCAGTCAAATGACAGCAAATAGCAGAATGGATAAGAAAATAGGATCCTCCAGTATACTGTCTACAAAAGACACATCAAAAAGACGGAGATAGCCTAATGCCTACCAGCAGAAGGATGCTCAAACAAATTTTGGTGCCTTTTCAACTACACAGAGTTGAAGTACAATGATGCAACTGCAAAACACCTCCCACCATGGATAAACCTGAAGGACGTTTTGCTGAGTGAAATTAGTCAATCACAAAAGGACAAATATTGTAAGTGAAAATTGTTGTAAAAAGTTTTTTCTTTTAAGTTTTCTTGATAAAGAAACATTCTCTGTTACTGAAAAGGGATAGAGAGAAAATTATTCACAGTCTAGAGTGTAGACACAAGTTAGCATGGGTGATGGGGCAGGCAGTATACAGCAAGACTGAGGTTGGCAGAGGAAAGATGAAGGTAGTGGGAGACACAGAGAGGAAGGCAAAAGTTAAGTTGAATAAAGGCAAATACCATTAACTGATGGTACATGGAGGGGATTTCAGTTATTGTAATGAAGCAAAATATATGATTTGTTGAGTTTAAAACTGATGATCTGCTTTGTAAACCACTCAATTCACAATAAAAAGTTCTTTTGTTTCTTTTTTAAAAAATATGCATTAAACCAAATTCAAATATGACACAGATTTGGGGACTATCATACTAGAAATTTGAAATAACCATGGCCAGGCAGTATTTTGCTATGTTGTGCATAAGGTCATTATGAGTTGGAACCAACTTGATGGCATCTAGCATGATCAATATATTAAGGATCCAAATGGGGAAAGTGGACAACATGCAAGAATAGATGGGTAACCTTGGAACGGCAGGGCTCTGAGATACAGGGACTGAGTCATGATTGGAATGGGGGGGTATCATGTTAGGATGCTGGAATGTTTCTTTATTACGTGACTAACCAAGGG
>NW_006408909.1:1468665-1470438 GCF_000296735.1 Chrysochloris asiatica
GATATGCCCTGTAAACTTTCACTCAATCCAAAATAAAAACATTTAATAAAAAAAAAAGAAATCAAACAATATATTGCATCAGACAAATCTGCTGCACAAGACTTCTTTGAAGTACTCAAGAGCAAAGATGTCAATTGGAGGACTTTAGTATGCCTGACCCAAGCCATGACATTTTCAATAACCTCATATGCATGTAAAAATTGGACAGTGAATAAGGAAGACTGTAGAAGAATTGACGCATTTGATTTATTGTGTTGTAGAAAATATTCAAAGATATTTTTGCACTGCCAGAAGAACAAACACATCTGTGTTGGAACAAGTACAGCCAGAATGCTCCTTAGAAGCCAGGACGTCGAGACTTTTTCTCTCATACTTTGGACATATCAGGAAGAACCAGTACCTGGAGAAGGACATCATGCTTAGTAAAGTGGAGGGTCAGTGACAAAGAAGATCCCCACTGAGATGGACTGGCACAGTGGCAGCAGCAATGGACCCAAGCATAGCAACAATTGTGAGATTGGCAAAAGATGGGTTTGTGTTTTGTTCTGTTGTGCATAAGGTCGCTATAAGTAGGTATCAACTCTGTAACACCTAACAACAACAATGAGAGAAAAATACGGAACAAAACTCAAAATCATTAAAAAAAAAATAACAAGAACAGTCTAGAGACTAGTGGAACCTCTTAGACTTTGGTCCTCAGTCACCCTAAAGACCTAAAACTAAACTAAACTGTGTGGCTCAATTTTCAGCTAAACAATATGTCTACAGGGTGAGCAATAACCCTAGGGAGGTGTATCGTCCTTTTATCAATAATCAGCCATTTAAAATCAAAAGGACAGCATTTGCCGAGGAGAAAGTTCAAAGGGCAGGAAGGCTAGGATCTAGAGGAATTGAAATAAGCACAGGGAGGAAGTGGGAAAAGTGCTACTACATTGTTGGGATTTCAATCAATGACATGAAACAAAATGTTAATAAATTGTTGAATGGAAAACTGATTTGCTCTGTAAACCTTTATTTACCCAATTGACAATAAAAAGTTAAAAAAAAAAAAAAAAAGAATAGATGGGTAATGTAGCAAAGAGATGGAAACTCTACAAAAAAAGATCCAAAGGAAATGACAGAAAAACACTGTAACAGAAATAAAGAATGCCTGTGATGGACTCATCAGTAGAATGAACGCAGTCAAGGAGCTTTAAGATGTGTCAGTAGCCTTCCCAAACTGAAAAGCAATGAAAAACGGGAACAAAATGAATTTCCAAGATCTGTCATATAGATGCAATGCACACATAATTAGACTACCAGGAAAGAAAGACAGAAAAGAAAATAATTAAATAATTGAAGTAATATGTTTCTGAGAATTTTCAAAAATGAAAAACATTCACTAAGTGATAGTTTGAGCAAACACAGAATACATCCAGCAGTATAAATACCAAAATAAAATAAAAATCTGTATTTAGTCATATCATATCCAAACTGTAGATAAATATACAGTCATAGAGTCAATTCCTACTCATAGCAACCTTATATAGGGCTTTGGAGGCTGTAAATCTTTGTTGTTGTTGTTGTCAGGTGCCATCGAGTTGGAACCGACTCATAGCGACACCATGCACAGTAGAACGAAACAATGTCCAATCCTGGGCCAACCCCACCACCGCTGCCACACTTGATACCATCAATGACGCCACCTGGCTGATCCATCTCATTGGGGGTCTTCCTCTTTTTCTCTGACCCTCCATCTTACCCAGCATGACATCCTTCTCCAGCGACTGTTCC
>NW_006408909.1:1472029-1488626 GCF_000296735.1 Chrysochloris asiatica
TCTGTTCAGCTCTTGGACCTCTTCAATTCTTCTATTTGCTTTAGCTTCTCTATGCTGTAAATCTTTATGGGAGCAGAAAGTCTCATCTTTATCCCATGGAGTGGCTGGTGGGTTTGAACTACCAACTATGAAGTGAGTAGTTCAGTGCTTATCCTATACCTTGTAGGGCATTTTATAAATAAAAAAAAAAAAGTAATTTAAAAAAATCTTGAAAGAAGGCAGAGGGAAAAAAATAAACACCTGCTACCTACAGGGACCAAGGAGCTCTGGTAGCGTAGTGGTTAAGAATCTGGCAGCAAACCGCAAGGTCAGCAGTTTGAAACTTCCAGTTGTTCCACAGGAGAAAGATGAGGCTTTCTGCTTCCGTAAAGATTTACAGCCTCAGAAACCCTGTACAGGGTTGCTATGAGTCAGAACTGACTCCACGGCACATAACCTCCACCACAACCACCTACAGAGACCACCGCTCGTCTGTCAGTTTGTCGTATTGTGGTGGCTTGTGAGTTGCTGTGATTCTGGAACCTATGCCACTGGTATTTTAAATACCAGCAGGGTCACCCATGGTTGACAGGTTTCAGATGAGCTTCCAGACAAAGACAGACTAGGAGGAAGGAGAGACAAACTACTTTTGAATATTTAGTCACTGAAAACCTTATGAATGGCACAGAAACACTGTCAGATATAGTGCCGGAGACTGAGCCCCTCAGGTTAGAAGGCATTCAAAATGCGACTGAGTAAGAACTGCCTCTTCAAAGTAGAGATGACCGTGATGACATAAAGGGAGTAAAGTCCATGGGAGAAAAGCCCAGGGGACCTTCACTTTCTGATGGGGCACAAGTCAAAATGAAGAGAAACAGCTGTACACATCCATTAATAATAAGAAATATGGAATGTACTAAGTGTGAATCTAGGAAAATTGGAAATTGTCAAAAATGAAATGGAGCGCATAAACATTGATATCTTAGGCATTAGTGAGCTGAAATGGACTGGTATTGGCCATTTTGAATCTGACAACCACATGGTTTACTATGCCTGGAATGACAAATTGAAAAGGAATGGTGTTGCATTCATTGTTAGAAAGAGCATATCCAGATCTGTCATGAGGTACAACACTGTCTGTGATAGGATAATATCCATATACTTATAGGGAAGACCAGTCAATACCACTATTATTCAAATTTATGTACCAACCACTAAAGCCAGTGAGGATGAAATAGAAGAATTCTACCAACTTCTATAATCTGAAATTGATCAAACATGCAATCAAGATGTATTGAGCAATCATTACCAGTGACTGGAATGCAAAGGCTGGGAACAAAAAGGAAAGATCAGTAGTTGGAAAATATGGCCTTGGTGATAGAAATGATGCTGGAGATCGCATGATAGAATTCTGAAAAACCAATGATTTGTTCATTTCAAATACCTTCTTTAGACAGCATAAGAGATGACTATACATATGGACCTTACCAGATGGAATACATAGAAATCAAATTGACTATATCTGCAGAAAGAGAAGATGGGAAAACTCCATATCATCAGTGAAAACAAGGCCAGGGGCAGATTGTGGAACAGACCATCAATTTCTCATATGCAAATTCAAACTGAAGCAGAAGAAAATGAAAACAAGTGCATGAGAGCCAAAATATGCCCTTTAATATATCCTACCTGAATTTAGAGATTATCTGAAGAACAGATTTGATACATAAACACTAAAGACCGAAGACCAGAAGAGTTGTGGAATGATATCAAGAACATCATACATGAAGGCAGCAAAAAGTCATTAAGAAGACAAGAAAGAAGGAAAGGATCAAAATGGATGTCAGAGAGACAGTGAAACTTGCTCTCCAGCATAGAGATGCTAAAGCAAATGGAAGAAATGAGGAGGTCCAAGAGCTGAACAGAAAATTTCAAAGATCAGCTAGAGAAGACAAATATTACAACTAAATGTGCAAAGATCTGGAATCAGAAAACCAAAAGGGAAGAACATGCTCAGCATTTCTCAAGCTGGGGGAACTAAAGAAAAAATTCAAGCCTCAACTTTGGTTATTGAAGGATTCTTTGGCCAAATTATTGAATGATGCAGAAAGCATCAGAAGAAGATGGAAGGAATAAACAGAGTCACTGTACAAAAAGGAAATTGTTGATGTTCAACTGTTTCAAGAGGTAGTATATGATCAAGAACCAATGATACTGATGGAAGAAGTCCAAGGTGCGTTGAAGGAATTGGCAAAGAACAAGGCACCAGGAATTGATGGAATAAGAATTCAAATCTTTTAAGAAAGTGAGGCGGCATGGAGACACTTACTCATCTCTGCCAAGAAATTTGGATGACAACTATCTGGCCGACTACTTGGAAAAGATCCATATTTGTGCCCATTCCAAAAAGAAGTGCCCCAACGGAATGCGGAAATCATCGAACAATATCTTTGATAACCCATGCAAGTAAAATTTTACTAAAGGCAATACAGAAACAGCTGCAAGCATACATTTACAGAGAAGTTCCAGAGGTTCAACCGGATTCAGAAGAGGTCATGAAATGAGGGATATCATTGCTGATGTCCGATGGATCTTGGAAGGGATTTTGCACTGAGGGGACCTCACCACTTGTCTTGATGTCTCCTGGGCCAGCAACTTGCTTGGTTTTGTAGTAATCAGTCGGACTGCCATTATTGTTTTGTAATTTTCTTGTCTGTCTTTCTTTCAAGAAGTATCTTCTGTTCTTCTAGTCACTCCAGGCTGATCTGCTTGTCCCTTCAAGTGGAAATTTCCCACCTCAGAAGATTCTGGGTGAGGTTCAGGATTCCACCTATAGTCTTGTGTAGCTCTGGTTGCATAGTGACTATGATTCGGACTGCTAACATCAAGGTCGGTAGTTTGAAACTAGCAGCTCTTCTGTGGGAGAAAGATGAGGCTTTCTGCTCACGTAGAGATTTGCAGCCTCAGAATCCCTCTGCAGGGTCACTATGAGTCAGAACCAACTCCAACAACAACAATACAGAAGCTCTGCAGGAAGCCTCCTTCACTGGGCACGTTGTAGCCCCATTTTAGGTATTCCAATCAGTTATAAGCATAATTTATTTGTTTGAAGACCAGTTTATTGTTGCTTGTTTTTTATTTTATATTTAGTGTTTGGTGTTGTATTTGGGATACCAAATCTTAGTGACAAAACACAAGGTCACAAAGATTTCTTCCTATGTTTTTGTTTTTTCACTTTTTATTGTGACTTGAGTGAAGATTTAACAGAACAGATCATAAGTTTTACATTCACCAAATCATACATTTCATCTCATCTCAATGATTGTAATCCCCTCAATATAATATTGTTGCTGTTGTTGTTAAGTGCCGTAGAGTTAGTTCTGACTCAGAGTAACCCTGTATAGGGTTTCCAAGGAACGACTGGTGGGTTTAAACCACCAACCTGTGATTCAAATTGACCTTATGGCCCACTGCTTATCCTACAGTGTCACACCAGGACTCTATTGTAACATTACTTATTCCATTTTCTCCCTGTGATTCTTGTTTTCATTCTTCCTCCTTTCCCACACATTCTGAATTTTGTCCTTAGGTAAATGTTGACCTTTAAATCTTGAATGGTCGGCCATTCTATGAACACATATCTCATCAATGTTGTTGTCCCCGCTACATATCTATTTACCACTTGGATGAAAATTGGGCCATGAGGTTGGGTGCACTTTCAGACATGAAGAGTGACCAAGGACCATAGTCTTGGGGTTCCTCCAGTCTCGTTCTGATTATGAAGTCTGGTTTGTTTGTTTGTTTGTTTTTTATAATATTGAGTTTTGTTCCCATTTCTCCTACTCTATCCAGGACATTTTAAAGTGATCCCTTTCAGAGCAATTAGTGATGGTAGCCAAACACCATCTAGTGCTGGTTTCATGGTCCTAGAAACTGATATTCATGCAGTCCATTAGTCCACTGAAGTAATTGTTTCCAAGTGTCTTCAATTTCCAGAATTCTTCTTTCTTTTGAACAGGGAGAAACCAACAGTGTCACCTTAGATGACTATTCATGAGGTTTCAAGATCCCAATTACCATTTATCAAAGTAGAATATAGAGTATTGTGTTTATGGATTGTTATGCCAACTGGCCATGGTGTCCCTGAGACTATGGTCCTGAGTTCCCAGACCCAAACATTCATTCCCTCAAGGTGTTTGATAATGTCTAAGAAGTTTTCATAATTTTGACTCCTGTGTGCTTCACCACCACCACTCATCTGTCAGTTTGTTGTACTGTAGGGGCTTGCATGATGCTGTGATGCTAGAAGCTTTGCCACCAGTATTTTATATACCTGCAGTGTCACCCATAGTGGACAGGTTTCAGTGGGGCTTCCAGACTAAGACTGACTAAGAAAAAGGAGAGGCTGACTGCTTCTGAACGTTTAGCTACTGAAAATCATATGAGTAGCAGTGGAACATTGTCAGATATGGTGCCAGAAGATTACTATATTACGAATAGCATCAGAATATTGTCAAATATAGTGCCAGAAGATGAGTCCCTTAGGGTGGAAGTCACCCAAAATATGGCTGGGGATGAGCTGCCGCCTCAAAGTTATGTTGACCTTGATGATATAAATGAGCAACAGTTTTGAGAACTTCATTTGTTGATGGGGCACAACTCAAAATGAGAAGCAACAGCTGTAAACATCCATTAATAATCAGAACATGGGAGGCATGGAATATGAAGCTAGGAAAACTGGAAGTTGTGAAAAATGAAATGGAACACATAAAGATCGATATCCTAGGCATTAATGAGCTGAAACGGACAGGTATTGACCATTGTGAATCTGACAATCAAATGGTTTATCATGCCGCCAATGTCAAATTCAAGAAGCATGACAAGCTATGGATAACATTGTGAAGAATGGGTATTCCAGAACATTTGACTGTGTTCATGAAGAACCTCTACATAGAACAAGAGGCAGTCATTTGAACAGAACAAGGGGATAGATACTAAAAGGTTTAAAATTAGGAAAGTTGTGTGACAGAGCAGTATTCTTTCATCATACTTATTCAATCTGTATGCTTAGCAAATAATCTGAGAAACTGAGTTATATGAATGCTCCTTAAAAGCAAAGATGACGAGACTTTCTGTGTCATAATAAATGGGGCATTATTAAGCAATCAAAGTTGGTGGTTCAAGTCCACCAGCTGCTCCTTGGAAACCGTATACAGGGTCACTATGAGTTGGAACTGACTCTATGGCACTTAACAACAACATTACGCAATCAAGAGAAATGAAATCCTGATCAGAATAATTATGCTGAGTCATAGAAGTCAGACTAAAATGTGCATGCACTGTATGATCATAATTTTCCTTTTGTGAAATTCTAGAAAACGCAGATTCATCTATAATGATAAAAAGCAGATCAACAATAGTTGGAGGCAGAGGAGGAACCTGGAAGAAGTGATTTTTCTGATATTTTCACAAGTGCATACTTATCAAATTGTGCACTTAAATGCATCTGTTTATTCATGTCCCTTAATCGTATTGTAGTGGTTATGAATCGGGCTGTGAGCCGCAAGGTTAGCAGCTCGAAACTACCAGCCGTTCCGCGGGAGAAAGATGAGGCTTTCTACTCCTGTAAAGATTTACACCCTCGGAAACCCTGTACAGGGTCGCTATGGGTCAGAACCGACCCGATGGCACTTAACAGCAACAACAATCCAGCAAAGGTGGCAGAGAGCGGTGGAGAAACATATTTTTTTTTAAATGCCCAGGAAATTGGAATTGTGAGTTTAGGGGTAAAATCTGTAACTTATTGGTGTTACAGGTGTTGGAGAACTATAGCATTACCTCTTGTATTTACCTTAGAAGTGTGTTCTTTCTGTATTTTTAAATAATAACTGAAACTTGAAAACTCCCAAATCTGCAAACACAAATAATTTATAGTTGCTGTGTAATTGGATCTCATTAAATTTCATCCAATCTTGTTAAACAGCAAACAACTCAGATTGAATAATTTATAATTTTGAGACAAACATGTATTCTGGGTTCTGTCTCTGAGTACGTCTCGCATTTGAAGAATGACACCATGCTTGATGACTGAATTTTCCTCAGCTGTTGGGGACATGGGGGAGAGCCTGAGACAGACACTGCCGAACCTCTTGGCCACAGACATCATTGCTGCTGCCCATCCAGACAAGGGGGGCCAGGCTTCATAGCCAGCATGCAAATGGAAATTGCCAGTGACATATTTTCCTTCATCATGCCTTTAATTTCTTAAATGGGCCCCTCTCACTCAGTTGCTAGGTTAACACAGCTGCCAAGGCCAAGTAAAAACTGGCAAACATCCCTGGGGAGGCATTTAAATCTTTAAAAATATGAAACCAGAACCTCTTATTCCATCCGTTTGCCATCTCCAGCCACCTAGTCTGGGAGAGCCAGGCCAGCAGGAGCCGGGAAATAGCCTAATCTGATTTTGGGTCCCAGGAGTGCACTAATCAGATTGTGTTGCCTGCCTTGTCTCTGTCAAAGTGACGTGGAGTGTTCCCAGACGCCCTGTCTTCCAACACTCAGGCTTTCTTCCTTGTCTCAAATTGAAACAGAGTGAGTGTGCAGGTACACTTGATTCATGAAAATAACCTCTTCCTCTGTGTTGATGGAACCTGCTTTCTGTGGGATCAGGTTCTATTCCTATGGACCACGACATTTAGATAAAATGTGTGCTATGAATACCTCACAGTCCTGGTGTGGCGCTGTAGGCTAAAGCACTGATCCACAAGGTCAGTTTGAACTGCAAGTCTGGTGGTTCAAACTCACCAGCTACTTTTATGAAACCCTATAAACCGCTATGGGTCAGAACCAACATAAAGGCATTTAACAACACCAACATCAGTACCTCTGACTCTTCTCCTTGGGCAGATATTTCTGTCTTATCTACCATTCTCGGGTTCTCTGAACCCTAGTTTGGTACTTTTATAAAGTTAAAAAATTAAAGTCTACTGTATATAAAGGAGCTCTGGTAGCGTAATGGTTACGCATCGGGCTGCAAACTGCAAGGTCAGCAGTTCGAAACTACCAGCTGTTCCGCGTGAGAAAGATGAGGCTTTCTGCTCCCGTAAAGATTTACAGCCTCGGAAACCCTGTACAGGGTCGCTATGAGTCGGAACCGACTCCATGGCACATATCAACAACAACAACAACAATTGACCATATGAATCCGGCTGTGAACCGCAAGGTCAGCAGTTCAAAACTACCAGCTGCTTCGAGGGAGAAAGATGAGGCTTTCTTCTCCCGTAAAGATTTACAGCCTCGGAAACCCTGTTCAGGGTCGCTATGGGTCGGAACCGACTCGACGGCACTTAACAACAACAACAACAACAACATTGACACCATAAAAGTACAGTCATGCATTGCTTAACGTACATGGTGTGTTCTGTGAAATGGAGTGTTATATGATTTGGATATAGTGTGATTACCATATCATAGTTTGGTCCTGCTTTTCTCTTTAAGCATCTCAAACAAACTTCATCCCTTAGCAGTGATCAACAGTCTACTGAGAGAGATTTATTATTATGCTTGGCCCTCAATCCACATAATCAGCAATTTCTCAGTTTCTAATCTAGGTTCCTTTTGTTAGCCAGTACTTTACAGTGGGGCTGATCCTTCAATAGCTTGGAGAATGTTTTCTTGGTTTTTAAGGGTTGTCATGATTATCAAATGCAACACACCTAAATTGTGAACAATAACCTTCACTGTTTTCTGACTGTGTGTTATTTACTAAACCCTTGCTTCACTTCCAAACAAATCTTCTTTGCCTCTTGCTGCTACCACTACTACTAGTTTAGCTGTGTTTTGGAGCCATGATGTACTTCACAGTAATGTTTCAAACAAAATTAAACAGAGAAAAAACACTACACTATTCAGGAGATACATGGTACACAAGATTGAATGATGTTGCCTACAATTCAAAGAATGTTGTTGTTAGGCACCATAGAGTCAGTTCTGACTCACAGCAACACTATGCACAAAAGAACACTGTCAGATCCTGTGCCATCCTCACAACTGTTGTTACATTTGAACCCATTGCTGCTGCCACTGTGTCAATCCAACACACTGGGGGCCTTCCTTGTTTTCACTTGCCCTCCATTTACCTGATATCCTTCTCCAGGGTCTGGAACCATGTTATCTAGAGGATAACATGTCTGAAGTATGAGATACAAAGTCTTGACATCCTAGTTTCTAAGGAGCCTTCTTGGTGATACAAATGATGCTGGAGATCGCATGATAGATTTCTGCAAAATCAATGATTTGTTCATTTCAAATGCCTTCTTTAGACAGCATAAGAGATGACTATACACATGGACCTCGCCAGATGGAATACATAGAAATCAAATTAACTACATCTGCAGAAAGAGACAATAGAAAAGCTCCATATCATCAGTGAAAATCAAGACCAGGGGCAGAATGTGGAACAGACCATCAATTGCTCATATGCAAATTCAAACTGAAGCTGAAGAAAATGAAAACAAGTCCACGAAAGCAAAAACATGACCTTGAATATATCCCACCTGAATTTAGAGATCACCTGAAGAACAGATTTGGTACATTAAACCCTAAAGACCAAATACCAGAAGAGTTGTGGGATGACATCAAGAACATCCTACAGGAAGAAAGCAAAAAGTTATTGAGAAGACAAGAAAGAAGGAAAGGATCAAAATTGATGCCAGAAAAGAGATTGAAACTTGCTCTCTGGTGTAGATATGCTAAAACAATGGAAGAAATGAGGAGGTCCAAGAGCTGAACAGAAAATTTCAAAGATCAGCTCGAGAAGATAAAGTCAAATATTACAACTAAATGTACAAAGATCTGGAGTCAGAAAACCAAGAAGGAAGAAAACGCCCAGCATTTCTCAAGCTGGGGGAACTGAAGAAAAAAAATCAAGCCTCAACTTTGGTTATTGAAGGATTCTTTGGGCAAATTATTGAATGACGCAGAAAGCATCAAAAGAAGATGGAAGGAATACACAGAGTCACTGTACATAAAGGAAATGGTTGATGTTCAATCGTTTCAAGAGGTAGCATAGGATCAAGAACCAATGATACTGAAGGAATAAATCTGAGGTGCATTGAAGAAATTGGCAAAGAACAAGGCACCAGGAATTGATGGAATACAAACTGAAATATTTTAAGACAGTGAAGCGGCACAGGAGGCACTCACTCATCTATGTCAAGAAATTTGGATGACAACTATCTTGCCAACTAATTGGAAGAGATCCATATTTGTGCCCTTTCCAAAGAAAGGTGACCCAATGGAATGCGGAAATCATAGGACAACATCTTTGATATTCCCTGAGAGTAAGGTTTAACTAAAGGTAATACAGAAGCAGCTGCAAGCATACATTGACAGAAAAATTCCAGAGGTTCAAGCCAGATTCAGAAGAGGCCATGGAATGAGGGATATCATTGCTGATGTCTGATGGATCTTGGCTGAAAGCTGAGAATAGCAGAAAGATGTTTACCTGTGCTTTATTGACTACGTAAAGGCTTTTGATTGTGTGCATCATGACAAGCTATAGAAAACATTGCAAAGTATGAGCCTTCCTGAACACTTAATTGTGCTCATGGGGAATTTGTAGATAGACCAAGAGGCAGTTGTTCAAACAGAACATGGGAACGCTGAATGGCTTAAAATGAAGAAAGGTGTGTGACAGGGTTGTATTCTTTCACCACACTTATTCAACCTGTATGTTGAGCAAATAATCCGAGAAGTTGGGTTCTATGAAGAAAAACGTGGCATCAGGATTGGAGGAAGACTCATTAACAACCTTTAATATGCAGATGATACAACCTTGCTTGCTGAAAGTGAAGAAGAGTTAAAATATTTACTGATGAAGGTAAATGAGCACAGCCTTCAGTATAGATTGCATGTCAGTGTAAAGAAAACAAAAATCCTCACCATTGGACCAATAAACAACATTCTTATCAAACGAGAAAAGATTGAAGTTGTCAAGGACTTCATTCTTCTTGGATCAACCATCAACACTCATGCATGCAGCAGTCAAGAAATCAAATGACGTATTGCATTAAGCAAATCTGCTGCACAAGACCTTTCTAAAGTGTTGAAGAGCAAAGATGTCAGCTTGAGGAGTAAGGTGCGCCTGACCCAAGCCATGGTAATTTCAATAATCTTGTCATGCATGTGAAAGCTGGACAGTGAATAAGGAAGACTGTAGAAGAATTGATGCTTTTGAGTTATGGTGTTGGAGGAGAATATTGAAAGTGCTATGGGCTGTCAAAAGAACCAACAGATCTGTTTTGGAAGAAGTGCAGACAGAGTGCTCCTTGGAGGAAATGATGGCCAAACATTCTCTCTCATGTTTCAGACATATTGTCAGGAGGGACCAGTCACTGGAGAAGGATATCCTGTTTGGTAAGGTGGAATGTCAGAGAAAAAAGAGGAAGACCGCCAGTGAGATGAATTGGCAAAGTGAAAGCATCAATGGGCTCAAGCATGGCAACCATTGTAAGGTTGGCCCAGGATCATGCAGTGTTTCACTCTGTTGTGCATAGGGTCGGTATGATTTGGTACCAACTCAATCGCACCTAACAATAACAACAATAAGGAGCATTCTGGCTGTATTTATTTTGACACAGTTATGTTTATCTTTCTGGCAGTCCATGATACTTTTGCTATTCTTTTCCAACAGCAAAATTCAAATGAATAGATTCTTCTATGATCTTCCTTAATTATTGACCAACTAACACATGCGTATGAAGCTACTGAAAACACCATGGCTTGGCACAGGCCCACCTCAGTCCTCAAAGTGATATCTTTGCTCTATTGTTACAGTTGCTAAGTGCCATCGAGGCAGTTTGAACTCATAGCATTATAGGATTTCCAAGGAGCAGCTGACCTTGGGATTCAAACAGGCTTTGGAGTCTGGTGCTTAGCCTAAAGTGCCAGACCAGGACTTTAAAGGGGTATTTTTGCAGACGACTTGCCTAATGCAATAAATACGTTATTAAATTTCTTAATTGCTGCTTCTATGAGTATTGATTATGGATCCAAGCAAAATGAAGCCTTTGACACCTTAATTTTTTCTCCATTTATCATAATGTTTAGTCCACTTGTGAGGGTTTTTGTTTTCTTTACACTGAGGTACAATCCATACTGAAGACTATTGTTGTTGCTAGGTGCCATTGAGTCAGTACTGACTCATAGCGACCCTATGCACAACAAAACAAAACACTGTCTGGTCCTGGGCCAACCTCACAGTTGTTGTCACGCTTGAGCCCATTGATGTTGCCACTTTGCCAATCCATCTCACTGGGGGTCTTCCTCTTTTTCTCTGACCCACCACATTACCAAACATGATATCCTTCTCCAGTGATTGATCCATCCTAACAATATGACCGAAGTATGAAAGGTGAAGTTTGGCCATCCTGGCCTCCAAGGAACACTCTGGCTGCATTTATTCCAACACAGATCTGTTGGTTCTATGGGCAGCCCTGGCACTTTCAATCTCCTCAAATACCATAACTCAAAAGCATCAATTATTCTATGGTCTTCCTTATTCACTGTCCAGCTTTCGCATGCATAAGAGGTTTTTGAAAATATCATGGCTTGGGTCAGGCACACCTTAGTCCTCAAGCTGACATCTTTGGTCTTCAACACTTTAAAAAGGTCTTGTGCTGCTGATTTAGCTAATATAATATGTTGTTTGATATCTTGACTGTTTCTTGCATGAGTGTTGATGGTTGATCCAAGAAGAATGAAGTCCTTGACAACTTCAATCTTTTCTCCATTGATAAGAATGTTGTTTATGGAGGCGGGGTTGATGGCCAATAGGGTAGAGGTACAGTGAAGATCTCTGTCAGCAATAACACAATACTAGACAAAGCAGGTTCAGGGCAGAGCTCCAAAACTCTGAACCACATATCTAGGAATATTTAAAAAGTTTGTTATAGCTAGTTGAACTTGTAGCAGAAGTAAGAAATCTTGTACTTTTAGAGTCTGCCGAGTTTGGTGGCCCAGAGCCAACAACTTGGGAGAGACCAAATGGCAAGACCAAGCAGGGGGGCAAGCAGAGCCACCATAGAATAATGTTACAGGAATCGTGGAGCAAAGGTGGACAAAATACTTTGTCGGTTTTGCTTTATTCTGATTTTTTTGTGTGTGTATCTCTGCATTAGTCCCCAACTGTTTGCACACCTCCATTCTGGTGACTAGAGGAGGTGCTTGAGCGAGTGGACAACCCCAACCCCTACCACTGGTGGATTCTTCTGCTACACATGTACATAGATATTGTCAGCATTTAAAGAGACAAGCAGCTCAAAATCAAGCCCTAATCTGTTTATTAATAGGGAAAAGGCTGGAACAAGGGGTGTGGAGATGGAGAGAGAATTTAAAAACAAAACAGGCTGAAAATTAAATCCTGAGTTACAGCATAACAACCAACAATGGCATCTTGAAATTTATCAGATGGCCTAGATGACAAGATGCTGAAAGAGGATATTAAAATCATACTCATATTATGCTACAGATTTTTCTCCCCTTCTTCTCTCCCTCCTCTCCCTTTTCTGTGATTATAGACGACAGTATTCAATCTAGTTTTTTCTTGTTGTTGTTATTATTATTATTTCTTACTTTTTTTCTGTTGCTATTTGGTTGTTTTTGTTCCCTCTTTTACCTTTGGGAGACCCTTTCTCTCCCTATATTACCCAAGAAGAGACAGCAATTGTTGCCATATAGTCATGCTACAATCACACCCTATAAAAACCCACAATCCAGACAAGAACCAATACCAACTGCAATACACCAGGGATCCAGACAACACCTGCAAAAGTTACTGTGAGTTAAGCAATAAGAAGCGTGAAAAGGGAAGCCCACATCCTGATCACATCTACCTGGTGGTAATCAGAAAGCATAAAAAATACCAAAATGCACACTCATTTAAGAATTAAGGCTGCAGATAAACACTAAACATGTCCAAGAAGCAAAAGCAGATGACCAATATCAGCACATGTCCAGAAACAAGATAAAATGTCTGAGACAAATGACCTAGAGGTAGACCTGGACTCTGTTCTGGAAGGATGGCAGGCCTTGGAAATGCCTGAGAAGGAATTCAGAGAAGTGATTATAAAATGTTTCAAAACAGTTTACAATGGAGTTGAGAAAAATAAGGAAGAACTCAGGAAAGCACTAAAGGAACAATCAAATAAGACAGATACAGCATTTGAAACAATTCAGAAGCTACAGAAAAAAGTCCAAATGGTCAATAATAGAATATCAGAAATAGACAATACACTGAAAGAGCAAAGGAGTAGAATATAAGAGATGGAAGTCAGAACTAATGAGCTGGAAGAGATAACTCTCAATACCACTAAGATATAAGAGCAAGCAGAAAAAGGGATAAAAAAAAAATCTGAAGAAGATCTAAGATTCATGATGCACAACATGAAGAGAAATAACTTAAGAATTATCGGTATTCCAGAACAGGAAAAATCACGTAAGTCCACAGAGGAAATAGTTGAAGAACTGCTGGCAGGAAATTTCATTAACATGCTGAAAAGTGAAAAGATAAACATTCAAGAAGCTCAATGAACCCCAGGAAGGATAGACTCCAAAAGAAAGTCACCAAGACATATCATAATCAAGCTCTCCAAAATCAAAGATAAGGAGACAATACTAACAGCAGCTAAAGAAAAGAGGGGCATTACATAAAAGACAAGCAAGTCAGATTAAGCTTGAATATCTCAGCAGAAACCATGCAAGCAAGAAGACAATGGGGAGACATATAAAATCCTGAAAGAAAAAAACCTAGCAACCAAGAATCCTTTATCCAGCAAAGCTACCAATCAAATATAACAGTGTAATCAAAACATTCCGGGATAAACAGAAACTAAGGGATTTTAGCAAAGCCAACCATGAACTACAAAACATCCTAAGGGAGTTCTTTGGACTGAGAACCAACAAGAACTGACAACAACCAAAGATTGACATACGTGGCAGCACCTGCCAGAACTCAATTGACAGATGCAAGAGTCGAGAAAAGAACAAAACTATAAGAACAAACTCAGAGAATCAGGGAGGTCAGTCTATAATCAAAACAATTACAAAGTGAAAGAAGGCAAACACTTAAGAACAGCGATCCAGATGGTGAGAAGGTCAGGTAAATTATAGAATAAAATAGACTGCATTAAATGGAAGGAAAAGTTAATGGATTATAAGGTAACCTCAAAGAAAATTAACACTTCACATCATACCAAGAAAATGAAAATCCAAGAAGAACATAGACACATTAATAATATGAGGAAACTCATAAGAAAGAATTTAAAAACCATGAACTCAGCACAGGAAGGCATGCAGAACAAAGACAACAGTAACACCACACACACACACACACACACACACACACACACACACCAAACATAATGGCAGCAATTAATCCATACCTATTGATAATTATGGAGTCCTATTGTAGTGCTGTGGGGTAATGCATTAGATGGCAAGGTCTGCAGTTCAAGCCCACCAGCTGCTCCTTGGAAACCAGATACAAGGTTGCTATGGGTTGGAACCGATTTAGCGGCATTTAACAACAACATTGATTATTACACTAAATGTAAACAGATTAAATGCACCAGTAAAAAGACAGAGGGTGGTGGAATGGATAAGAAAACAAGATCCTTCAATATGCTGTCTGCAAGAGACAATTCTTACACACAGAGACAAAAACAGATTAAAAGCCAAAGGATGGAAAAAAATATACCAAGCTAATTACAATAAAAAACGAACAGGAGTGGCGATATTAATCTCTGAAAAAATAGACTTTAAGGCAAAAACCAGGATAATACATAAACATGGACATTATCTCATGATTAAAGGGACAACTGAACAAGATAACATAACCATAATAAATATCTATTTTCCCAGTGAAAGACCTCTAAAACATGTAAAGCAAACTGTAATAGATTTAAAGAAAGAAATAGATGAGTCTACAATAATCATGGGCAATTTTAATACACCACTTTCAAAAATGGATAGAACAACCAGAAAGCAACTTGACAAAGACACAGAGGAACTAAACAACACAATCAGCCAACTGGACCTCATAGATGTGTATAGATCATTCAACCCAACAACAGCACAATGCACATTCTTTTCCAGTGCACATGGAAGATTCTCCAGAATAGATTATGTCTTAGGCCACAAAACAAATCTCCATAAATTTACAAATATCAAAATACTACAAAGCATCTTTTCAGACAGCAATGCTACCAAATTAGAAATCAACAATAAGAAGATCAAGGAAAAAAAGTCATATACATGGAAACTGAATGACACCCTGATGAAAAGCTACTGGGTAGTAGAAAAAAATTAAATATGAATTCACAAAGTTCCTAGAAACAAAAGAGAATGAAAACACAACATACCAAAATTTTGGGACACGACGAAAGCAGTGCTGAGAAGAAAATTTATTGCAATAAATGCACACATCCAAAAAGAAGAAAGAACCAAAATTAATACATTAACACAGCATCTACAACAATTAGAAGCATACCAACAGAGGGAAGTTACAGCCAGCAAAAGAAAAGAAATAATAAAGATTAGAGCATAAATAAATGAGATAGAAAATATAAAAACTATAGAAACAATCAACAGGACAAGAAGCTGGTTCTTTGAAAGGAGTAACAAAATTGACAGACCATTGGCAAACCTAACAAAAGAAAAGAGTATAAGACACAAATAACATGCATTAGAAAACACATGGGCGATGTCATAACAGAACCAAAGGAAATCAAAAGGATAATAACAGAATACTATGAAGAGTTGTACTCCAACAAATTTGGAAAACTTGGAAGAGATGGATACATTTTTAGATAAACACAACCTACTTAAACTTGCACACAGTGAAGTACAAAACCCGAACAGACCCATAACAAAAGAAGAACTTATCAAGTCATCAAAAAACTCCCAATGAAAAAAGTCCAGGCCCAGATGGTTTCACTGGTGAGTTTGACCAAACATAGAAGGAAGAGCTGTCACCAATTTTACTCAAATTATTCCAGAAGGTAGAGGAGGATGGAAAACTTCCTAATACATTTTATGAAGCAAACACAACCCTCATACCCAAACCAGGGAAGGACGTCACTAAGAAAGAAAATTACAGGCTAATAACCCTCATGAACGTAGATGTAAAAATTCTGAACAAAATCCTAGCCAACAGAATCCAGCAATGCATCAAAAACATGAGGGATGCAAGGATGGTTCAACATTAGAAAAACGATCAATGTTATCCACCATATAAAAAAGAAAAGAAGCATATGATCGTATCGATTGACACAGACAAGGCATATAACAAAAGCCAACATCTATTCCTGATAGGAAACACTCATCAAAGTAGGAATTGAAGGGAAATTCCTCAACAAATTAAAAGCATATATACAAAACCAGCCTACATTATATATACAAAACATACATATTTTGTATATATATACATATATACAAAAACAGCCTACATTACACTCAATGGAGTGAAACTGAAAGCCTTCCCTCTGTGAACAGGAACCAGACAAGGATGCCCTTTGTCACCACTCCTATTCCATATTGTGCTGGAAGTCTTAGCAAGAGCTAT
>NW_006408909.1:1489316-1489866 GCF_000296735.1 Chrysochloris asiatica
GAGACCCAGGATAAGCAAAGCACTGCTTAAGAAGAAGAATAAGGTTGGAGGCCTCTCACTCCCCGACTTCAAAATGTACTACACAGCAACAGTGGTCAAAACAGCTTCGTACTGGTACATTGGAAGATCCATAGATCAATGGAACAGAATCGAGAATCCAGAAGTAAACCCAGCTACAAGCATCCAACTGATTTTTGACAAAATACCTAAATATATCGCATGGGGAGGTGATAGTCTCTTCAACAGATGGTGCTGGTGGAACTGGAAAGCATAAGCAAAAGATTGAAACAAGACCTTCACCTCACACCTTGTACAAAAACCAACTCAACATGGATAAAAGACCTAAATGTGAATCTCAGAATGATGAAGGCCATCAAAGAAAAACTAGTGACAAATGTGAGGGCAGTAATTCAGGGAATACACAGACTACCAAACATTATGAAAACTACACAAATAAAAGTAGACAAAATAGATGAGTGGGACATACTAAAAATTAAAAACTTATGTGCATCAAAAAGACTTCACCAAAAGAGTAAAAAGGGAACCCACA